>NW_027280505.1:145000-156448 GCF_046629955.1 Centroberyx affinis | reverse complement strand
TGCATCAACATCCTTAATCCTCTATTGCCAACGACTATAAACTTTTAAAGACCCAACCATGTGACCTAGACCCTTTTTTAGCCTGAGGCCTACACTCAAAAAAAAAGAAAAGAATCAAAATCGATTACTGAGAAAATGTCCTGAAGACATGCACCCACGGGGGCTAAAAGTAGCCAGGATTTGGAGATCAAGAAGAGGAATAAAAAAATATGACATTCAAGTCTGAGCGCACTTTCTGAAAGTCAAAGTGTCTTTTTGGTCCAGAGCTCATCTGTCGAGAGAGTGGCTGACATGGGAAGTTGGGACCTCTTCTAAACTTTACGATCTATTCCTAGAGCTCTCCAGAGAGACGTGTGTGTATGAGCGCGCGAGTGTGAATGTACACACGTATGCGTGTTTGTTTCATCTCTTCTCGCTCTAACTCTCTCACGCAGGGATCAGGCCTCTTTGCCCTTGACTGCCCCAACCGAGTGAAATCTGTCCCAGTTGGACCACTCTGTGGGGCATTAATATTTGAGGGAAACACTCCTTTAAAAGCTCTTTCTGGAGCAGAGGGCTGAGGAAGTTGTAACCCCCCCCCCACACACACACACCACACAAATAAGACACACACACATAAACCGCTAATATGATGCCCACCAAAAAAATCCTCTCCATTTCAGATTGGATGCACAAACAGATGGTAGGCAAGGTTTTGCCCCCTTGGGGCATCATAGCACCCATTAGGTTCTCACATACACATAACAATTTTAGGCCGGAGTGGCTTTAGGCCCAAACCAGAACCTTCTCACAGCAGCCTAATAATAAAACTATTTCAAGATCTGCTGGTCTCTCAAGCCACTGGCAAAACATTGACAACTGGTAAAAAAGACAATTTCACCAGCCTATATAGTAAGTGCAGAGGAAGAGCTCCTTGGAAGAAGTTCCAGGCACATCCTGTGTGTGTGTGTGTGTGTGTGTGTGTGTGTGTACCTGCTGTGTTGCCATCCTTCACATGCCCGGTGAGGAGGGGCCAGAAGTAGTGTGGCCTTATGGGTGAATCCTGCTCCTTCAATATCTTCATCAGCTCAAAAACTGTACCTGAAAAAAAAATCATCAAGTTACCATCCATTATCCCTCCATTCCATGACTGCCATATTCTCCAGATCAGCCAAGTCTACATCAGACCAGGTGCATAAAGATGATGGCCTCCAGGATTGACATCATTCTGTCTTCACATCCCACAGTGCATTGCAAAGTCACCATTCCAGTGGTTTATGAACTGACAAAAATGGGTGTTGGGGACACTTTGCATTGTGGAATGGGTAATGAGGAGACTGGCCCACTGTCCTCATCCTTCTCCATCTCCTCATACTTCTCAAAGTACAATTTCAAGGACCAATATTTGCCTATGTCTATGACAAAAGATTCTAATCTTTTTTTGAATAGCCATAACTCTCGCTTTGGCTATCTACAACTGTCACTCGGGACTTACATGAGTAAAATTATTATTTGGATAATTATTCTTTCAAAAAGGTAACTAGATCTTCAGCTACAGCAAAGAATAGACACTGACAAAGCTTTAAAAATAGACTAGAAAGTTTCAAGGCATTTCAAACTGACATGTATCAGTATTTGATTCCAGGGCTGGAAATCAGTTGTAAAGTTCAATGACTTTTTCTAAATGAGTGAGACCGTGAATGAATGTATGTGTGCACACGTGTGTATGTGAATGAAAGCGTGTGTGTTGTACCATTCTTCTTGGCCTCCAGGGCGCAGGACAGAGTGAAGTGGAGCGGTGCAGCGTGCAGGTTGGAGTCCTGGAGTTCTTTGCAGTATTGGCCAATCTTCTCCACAGGCTGTGGTATGCACACAAATAAACAAATATAAAATTATAATATATAAATAATACTCTTTCATAGGGCTGATCTGTACCAAACAAAGATGTTTTCTTAAGTCAAAGATGTTTTCTTAAGTCTGTAGAATATGATGTGTAGGCCAGGACATCTCTGCAGCACGACAATATTTAATTTAAAATGGTATTTTGACACACATTTCGCCTTTAACAAATATTGTGCCTCCTGCGATTTGAAAATTGCAGTAGGCCATATTGCTATTTCGATAAAATTTCGATTAATTGTTCAGCCCTACTCTTTCATACACTCTACACAAGGCTTGAAATTAATGCTTGCCATTGGCCAATGCTGACAAATATTGACTATTCTAAAATCATCATAAAAATTATTTTGAGAGCTTAGAAATTCAATTGACTAATGAAACTCTGAATCTATTTGACACAGCCATTGAGGAAAAGGTTAGTTTTGTGCCTTGACTGCATATAATTGATGTTCTACTTTTGTTAATTAATTTGAGTTTTAAGATGTTAATAAACAATGATATATGCCTAATTCATTCATCAATATACTACAAATGCCAGTTGAACATATGGGATTAAGGTGAATGGAAGGGCAGAAATCTTTGTTCGAGACTGAGTAGATATGTGTATAGAAAGTTGATTGGTCACAGGTATAAATGCGAGTCAAAGAAACGGTTTGTTCATGTACCGTGTCCATGCTGACACAGTGTCTGAGGAAGAAGTTGCCCAGGCTGGGGGTGTCGCCATCAAGGGCATCAGTGTGCAGCATGGGGAAAGTCCTGAGGACGTGGAAGCCCGTGTCCTCCTGGCCGTGGGTGATGAGGCTCAGACACAGGTTCATAGCATCTAGAAGAAGAAGAACAAATATAGACTCTGTACAGTCCCATGATGATTGCATTAGACCTGAATAATTAGCAGTTTTATTTCAATGTGATCTCAGCTTTCGCGCTCCCCAACTGATCAGCTGCATTCATCTCTTCTACAGAGAATACAGTAACATTAGTTTATGTGGCTCGACCGTTAACAAACATAGCTTAAAACATATTACATACATGCACAAAAGCACTGCTTATACAATGTGCTTTATTATAAAATGCCTGATTATGCATGTGTTGTATTACGATCATAAAAAGACAAAGTATGGCAGCACTAATAGATGAAGAACTAAGTAGTGGGTTCTCCCCTTGTTTTACGTCTTTGAAAGAAGATCATGGGAGTGGCGTGAAAACTGTAGCCAAGATGTGAAGATTTATAGTTTAAGTTGATTTTTTTTACAATATATAACTTGTAATTCCTTTTACTTTTTCTGGTCAATAAAGAACAGATTTGATTTGCAGAAAATATTTTTTTTGCCACACCATGAAAAGGTCTGATATCGCCCAGGTAGTGTCTTTTGTGAAGTGAAGTGTCTTTTGTGTGTGTTTGTTTGTGTGTCTTTACTTTTCTGACTGGCCTGACTTTGCCTCTGAAGACCACAACGCTCTGGCAAAACACATTAGGGCTCTGTGTGTCTGTGTGTCTGTGTGTGTGTGTGTGTGTGTGTGTGTGTGTGTGTGTGTGTGTGTGTGTGTGTGTGTGTACCTGGCACGTAGCCCCTCTCATGCCTCATGCGCTCCACTATCTCGGGGACGTGCTGCTGGTGTCCGGCCTTGGCCAGGGAGGAGATCACCTGCATGATGTCCCGATCCATCAGACTGCAGTCCGCACCCTCCACCGCCTCCAGAGTCTGACAGAGAGAGAGAGGAGGGAGAGAGATGGAGAGAGAGGAAGGGGGGGAAGGAGGAAGGATGGAAGGGGAGAAAAGGAGGGAGGAGGAGAGATGGAGAAAGGAAAGGGGGAATGAAGGTTAGGGAGTGAAGGGGAGAGAGAAGTAGGGAGAGAAAAAGAGAGGGATGAGGGAGAGAAAAGGGAGGAGAGAGGGGGAAGGAGAGGGAGTGAGGAGCAAGGAAAGGACAATTAAGTTAGGGAGTAAGGGAAAAAGAAGAGGGAGGAAGAGAGACGAGAGGGAGAGGAGAAAGAGGCAAAGGGAAGAGGGGGAAACAGAGGAAGGATAGGGAGGAAGAGAGGAGTGGAGGGAGGAGAGGAAAAATGGGAAAAGGGGAGAAGGGAGAGAAGAGGGAGGACATTCATTCAAACATTCATTAGATACAGACATGCTCATACAAAAGTGCATGATTATCATTCATCCATCAACAGCCAAATGAATAAACACACACACCTTCTTAATATTGTCCAGGTCTCCCTTCTCAGCATAGGCGCAGAGCAATGATATGTAAGTGTCGGGCCCCGGTTCAATTCCTGCCCCCTGCATCACAGTCAGGATGTTCTTAGCGCTCTCGATGTCACTGCAGGAGAACACACACAGACGGTCACCATGTTTAAAGTCAAACTACTGCAACGTATACAAAACGTGCATGTGGCATCTGTGCCGTACACAACATCACGTATGTTGAGCAAAAGCGGTGTGGCTCACCCTGCGCGGGCGTGGCCTGTGACCAGGGAGTTGAACACGGCTTCGGTGATGGGTAGGTCTTTGCTCTTCATGAAACCCAAGATGGTGCTAAGTAAGAAGAAAAGAGGGTTAAAAGGGGGGAAAAAACAGGAAAATGCATAGGCGAAATATTTTTGTCTGTTGAAACGCTGCTCTATTAATGTATTCAAGCTGCAACAATGCACTGAGACAACTAACACAACATCACTTAATAAGTCCCCCATAGTGTGATTTTGATCATCTTTCACATTTATTGCATGTCAGATTAGGAGATAGGACCAAATTACAAATCTTGATATCAGGCTATCAATGTTGATAGCCTGTATACTTCTATGTGTCACATAGATATATATACTATACTTCTGCGTGTCACTTGTCATTCTTTCCAGAAAGATGGAAAAAATTGTGCACTCTGCCCATGGAAAATACTGTTTCTTGGCTCTGGTGGGGTGATCTCAGTCAGTCAGACAGTTTGCTCACCTGGCTCCATCGATGTCTCCATTTTGGCAGTAGGCTGCTATGAGTCTCTGGTAGGTTACCTGGGGACAAAAAAATAAATAAATTTCAAACAGAACTTGAAATCAGCTAATTTTAATTTGTTGTTCTCTGTTAAATGATTTGTCCGATTCCTTCTTTCTATAACTTCTGAGCTTTGTAAGACCAAAAAACACTACAAACTTTCTTGCCGACTTCTTGAACTAATTAAGCACAAAAGTTGCCACCCATTATTCAAGAAATGTGTACTCTGAAGGATGGGAGAAAGACAAAAAATTTTGTAGTCTTTTTCAGTGCACAATTACCTTGAATAGATTGCTACAACGACATCATTGTGCTTAATGAATTCAAGCAAACAGAAATCTTGCCATGTTTTTTCCACAATCATTAAACCCTGCAGTACATACTCTGTTGGGCTGGATGTTAGCTGCTTCCATCCTGGCCAGGAACTCAGTGGGGGAGAACTTGAACTCATTCTGCAGGTAAACCTTCAGCAAGGCGTTGTAGTGGCTGACATCATACAATGCACCTGAGGAAGACAATGTACAAATACTTAGTGCCCATAGTGATTTCTCTCTAAAACCATGTTATGATTATAGTGCAAAGCCTGCTGGAAATTTTCATGAACCCTATTCATGCAACAGAAGAACAAAAATCTGAACCTGAGTAACATAACTGCACGATTCATTTTGAATTCTTGGGACAAAAAAGATGAGCAGTGTTTGATTACACTTATATTTTGAGTGATATGGACATATCACTCAATATCATATCACTTTGAGGCTGCTTAAGTGTCTAATAAGATAAATCAAGCACCCCTCCAATGGTTTGAATATTTGGAACCATATTCAAATATGACTTTTCCCAGATCAGTTCAGTACCAGCGCACGGTAATATACGCAATATGCTGGTTAGGTTGGCGTGGCCTCCTACCCAGCTCCTGCAGCTTCTCCCAGATGCGGTGTGCCAGCTCAGTGCGCTCTTCCAGGGGCATCTCTGGCAGCAGGGAGCCACAGCTACGCAGCAGCAGCAAGGCCTGGTTACCGCTGGGATAGCCTGCAGACAGACAGAAATGGAGGGTAGGTGTGGATGAAGAGGGAGAGAAAGACAGAAAGAAAGACAGAAAGAAAAACAGAATGAATTAATGAACAAATGAGGGAACAAAGAGCATGCTCAGTTCAGTCTATATTTCCATGTTGCACCTGTTCAAGGGACGAGTTGACTGTCTTGCCTGCTATCACTCTAGACTTGAGACTGTTCTGTCTGCCTACCTGTCCTGCAGATATCATGGAAGATGCGGAGCAGCAGGGTCTTGGTGATGCGGCCGGTCCTCCTCACAGAGCTGTCCAGCTTGGCCAGGGCCCAGTCAAACTGCTGCGCCTGCTTGGAGCGCACCCCGAGGCTCGCCTCGTCCCGCAGCTCCGTGGCCACCGCGAAGCCACGCATGCCTCCCGCTGCGTACGGCCACACATGTCTGTGTAGAGTGGAGCATGGACAGTAGGGGAGAGGGAGACACAGATGGATTGTGGGGGAAATGGGAAGGAATGGAGTGATAGAGTGGGGAGGGAAGGATGCAAGAGCATGGGAGAGGGTATGACAAGGAAGAGAAGGAGAGAAGAGGGAGACAGGAAGGGAAATGAGAGGAGGAAGAGATGGGACAGACAGAATGAAGGGAAACACTCAGTTCACTGTATTTTATAGCAAGTTTCTTATTAAGTGTTCACTGCCTGAACGGCACAGAATGAGTTGAGTGCACACGGCCACATTTGTCAAAACACCACAAACATGGCTGACAGTATCCCTGCTCCTGATCGCTCAATGGGTGTTTGCATTTTTGTCACGAGCCATGACCTTGACCTCTAAAGCCACTATATAGCAAGGCTGCTTTCCAGCGTTCAACATGAATTGTGGCCAGTGTCCCAGTAATACGTCCGGTGACAAAATACTGAGCATCAAGCTTGATATCAAAACCTGCGTCATGGAATTAGCTAGCTGGCTAGCTAATCTCAGATGATGGGCCTTTTGCAAGGAGCTAGCAAGTATTTAGAGCGATACACACACAGAAGAAGACATGAGTGGAATAACTGTAAGACGTTATTTTAGGAGAATGTAACGTTACTCCCATTCTGGGTTTAATTATGGGATGTGAAATGAATGAACTGTAAACACGAGTTACACAAGCCCTGATCATCACCTTATGTCAAATGGGAGGCCATGTTTGTTGCATATACACTGCTGGCAGCTACGTTTCTTGTGTCTAATCCAATATTATGATGCATACATCTCAACACATAGCATTTGATAGTCCTGTCATATTCCTATAAGTGTGTGCGTGGTTGTGACTGTCATTGACCCTCAATGACATCCCTGGCTCATGCTCACGCGTGGATCACAGCTACACAGGCTAACAGGCTGCTTTATACCTGGACGCATTTTCCAAGCCAGGGGAGATCCGTCTGGAAGAAACTCCCGCTCCTCTGCCGCCGATAGCTCCGCTGTACAGCCGGCTGAGCGGCGGTCCGTTTCTTTTGGTCCCTGTGATCTGAAGCAAGCCCGAAGGCGAAAACTTGAGCAACCGGGCTGATCTCAAGAGCGCAGCCATGTTTTCGTCGCAGCGTGGAAGGGCATCCGTAGCACGTGACCGGTCAAAGCACATGGGACGAGACCACTGCGAGCGGAGGGGTGTCCGGTGAGTTTACGTGCCAGATTTTTTACCGATATTTAAATATTTTGCTTAAAATACTGTTGATGCTGTGACTATTACCCTTAAAAACAGTTTGTAAATTTCTGACCTGTTTTGCATAACCTTAGTGTGTATATTTAGCATTTATGCTATAACAGTATCCCCATCAATTGTACATACAGCAATCCTTTCCACTGTCTCTCTCAAGGAGAAGATGCAAGGAGAATGTGTATATCACGTGGTAGCAAGTATCCTTAGACAAAACTCACTGTAAACACACTGTATTCAACAACATAAATCTAAGTCTGACAAAGTTCAATTGTATTGTATCACATTGTATCGTATATCCAGCGTACTCCAGTAAAGGCCTTTTGGTGTTTTTATTTCACAGTGAGAGAAGGGAATTTTTTGTTTTCATCATATTTTATTACATTATTAACTGTTAAAAACAAACATTGGCATGTTCAAGACAAACTCCACTAGCTCAATTCTTCAATCAACACACTATTCCCTTTCCTCTTTCCTTTCTTCCACCCCTCCTCAACCATTGTCTTTGCTCTCTCCATGGTATTCCTGTCACTCTCCCTTTTACTGTGTTCACTCCACAGTTCGATGGCCAGCCTACGAATCGGATGGGAACTGTCTGACACCCAGGCCTGGAAGAATTCACACTTCTTCCCTGCCAGGAAGAACTTCTGTCTCTTCCCCGCGTCCTCTCCTCCTTTGGGCAGGGCTGCTCTGGCCTGGGAAAGCGCGGAGCGGAGCTGACTCAAGGCCGCCAGGCAGTACCCTGTCACATCCTTCCTGCTCCTCCCAGTCATGATGTGAGCCGCGGCCTCCACTGCCCGGGCTGCGGCGTAGGGATCTTCCCTGTCAAAGTAACCCCCGGCCAAAACGGCGGCCTCTCCGCATTCTAATGCCTCTTGAACGGAGTTGAACACCTTGCTTGAGTTCAGTGCCTCAGACACAGCTAAGGTCATATCACAGAACTCAAGCGTCAGTGAATCAGTATCGCCGTTGAACAGGCGTAGGGTGAAGGTGTAGCCAAAAAGTGCGTTGACCAAGCCATAGCTTACAAGAGGAGATGGATTGGCGGACAAGGAACTCAACTTTGGAATTTTTACAGAAATTGGAGGAACATTGGCAGCTGTTGAACCTGTCCTCTTGCCAATTTCTTTTCCATATTTCCCTTTAATCCCTCTCACCTTTGTGGCAGATTTACCCTGATTCTGAACAATTTCTGGTGATTTCTTGACTATATTGTCAATGTCCTGTTCATCAGTAGGAGTTTTAACACAGCTAGACGCTATAGGGTCTTGTCCTCCTCCTGCCATTGAATTGCCTCCCTCCAGTTTGCTCACCTCTTCCTCCAGCACCTCCACCAGTGCCTTCCCTCCCTCCTCATGCTCCTCCCACCATGGTCTCCACAGGGGAACCAGCCCACCCACCGCCCCACCCTTGATCAAACCCATAAACTTCTCTTTCTCCTGGTTGTTCAGGAGTTCCCAGATCGCCTCCTCCGAAAGCTCATCAATATCCAGTCCTGAGAGTCTATCAGCCAAGTCCAGCTCCCCCTCTGCACCTTCCACTTCCTCATCCACGTCTCCAACGTTGGCTGCAGCCACCAGCTCCCCATCTCCATCCTGTCCTCCTCCCAACTCTTTGAGTTTTCCCAAAATAGCCTCAATCTCTGTTGCACTCCCTTCCCCAGACTGTTGCAGCTCTGCTAACCTGGACAGGAGCTCCAAAACCTGTGCTCTCTCCTCTGCCTCTCCCATCCCTTCCCCTTCCTCATCCTCATTTGACACAATGCCCACGTCTCTTAACAAACTTTCCATCCCTCCCTCTGTCCTGTCTGCCTGTTGTCTGAGTCCCAGGAGAATATCTTGCATTTTCTTTCTCCCCTCAGTCTCCGTTTGCCCCATATCCTTCAGCTCCTGCAAAACGGATTCCTTGTAAAACTCTTCGGAGCACGTTGAGTGATCTGGGCTCCTGTAGCATGTCAAGCCACAGTAAGGCAAGTTACACCGAGGACAGGTGTAGCAGGAGGGTTTAGATTTACACAACCCACAGACTGTGCTCCGTCTGGTGTCGTTTCCATCTGTAACCTCCTCGTCTTGTGTCTTGGCTGGTGTGAGAAACTCGTCTTGTTTGGCAGCTCCTCTGGAGGGCAGAACAATCCCATCTCTGGTCACAGTGTCGGACTCGGACTCGGACTCGGACTCGGTCCATTCGCTGCAGCGGGACTCTTGTTTTGGACCGATGTCTGTCAGAAGACTCCTGACAGATGGAGGAAGTCTCCGCCTCAGTAACGGATTCATTAGCGGTTCAAATGGCCCGAAGCACGTTGTTGTAGCAAAATGGAGAGGGAGCTGTGCAGTGTCAAGTCCACATAAAGGTAACCTAAAACAAATTAGTACATTTAAATTATATGTAACTTAGAACAGGTAAATACGTAGCAAAAGTTAGCTGACGTTAGCTAAACCAGGATGTTACAAACACGAACAGTGTGCTATATGTAGATCCGTAAACAAGCTTTACAATTACTTGTATGGTCGTTAAGAAGGCTTCGCTATCAACTTTCAATGCCGATATAACAAGCTGTCTCCTATAATAATATTTTAGCAAACATTGTCTACTTACTTTCCAGCATATGCACCATTTACAACGTTTCAAGTTTGTTGTCCCGTAAAGGCGGATGTCGCTATTTGATGACGTTTCATTGTCGTAAAAAAAAGAAGAAGGTATTATTTATTTATTTATCTTTATTGAAAGAAAGTAGGCTATTAACAATAACAAGGCGTACTCAGTGCACTCGGAATAGAAAAAAAAACATAAGCTGAGCATATAATTACATTTGAGCAAAAAAAGTGCTTTACATTTTAAACCCAATACTCCAAGCACAATAAATAACTTAAATAGGCCTACAGAGAGAAATAACTCAGTAATAAATAAATAATGTAGGCTACTCCAACTTATTTAGATGACAAAGTTGCACCATTAAACAGCCTTTCCACTTGAAAAAAGTAAAAAAAATATATGAGAATACTCTGGTGTTATGACAGCTATATTAATATGATAAAGTATTGATTAGGCAAATGTTTAGCACTTTCTAAAGGCATGCATTTTCTTTTAAATGCTTCACATTACACACACGTCATTTGAGAAAATAGATCAATCAAACTGGAACGATTTGTTCATTAAATTGCACTGTTTGAATAAATATTTGGGCAAACAAAATGATTAAGTGCTGGACATTTTAAAAATAAAACAGAATTCATTGATATTATGGTTTCTCCTATTTTTTTTCAATAGCTGACTTTTCTATTAAACTGACTTGTCTATTTACACTTTTGTACTTTTAAAGCAGTAAGCTGAAGAAAGACATTTAAGATGGAGGCTATCTCAGCTAGATGAACAGACAGGCATTTTAGAGGACATAAGGCGGGAGAGTGCTTGTTAAACAAGGACAGTTTAATTTGCTATATTTATAAGAAGTTCAATACTGAGTCCTACAGACTGCAGCATGAGAGCATTTAGTCGGGGCGAGAGAGGAAGGGAAAGGGAGAGGTCAGGTTAAATGTCAACAAAGTCCTGGAAATAGAACAAGGCTAGATGAGGTGAGATAGTAAGGTCAGACATCCAGCGTCAAGCAGAAAGGAGTGAGACAAAAAAAGACTATTATTGCAGCACAAGAAAAGAAGGGCAGAGAGCGGAGATAAGGGAGAATTTCTATAGACATGACGTGGAAGTTCAGTGGACAAAGGCACTTTATGCAACATTTTTAGAAAGCACACTGAATGTCCAATTACCTTTAATTCTGCACAGCAGCTTATGAGACATCATTTGACTAACCTTTGTGAAAATGATGAGTTTTGCAGCCAAGAGCTAAATCAATTCAGTTGAAAAGAACACAATCTTATA
>NW_027280505.1:137500-140000 GCF_046629955.1 Centroberyx affinis | reverse complement strand
CAAAATTGTCTCATATAGACCTCAATGTGCACATACCCACACACAGTGGTGGAAGAAGTACTCTGATCCTTTACTTAAGTAAAAGTACCAATACAGCAATGTAAAAATACTCCATTACAAGTAAAAGTCCTGCATGAAAAATCCTACTTAAGTAAAAGTACATAAGTATTAGCAGCAAAATGTAGTTAAAGTATTAAAGTAGAAGTAGTGGTTTGGTCCCTCTGACTGATATTTTATTATATATGACATCATTAGATTATTAATACTGAAGCATCAGTGTGTAAGCAGCATGTTACTGTTGTAGCTGCTGGAGGTGGAGCTAGTTTGAACTACTTTATATACAGTTAGCTAGTTTAGTCCAGTGGTTCCCAACCTAGGGGTGAGTAGAAAGTACAATATTTGCCTCTGAAATGTAGTGGAGTGGAAGTATAAAGTAGCATCAAATGGAAATCTCAAGTAAAGTACAAGTATCTCAAAATTGTACTTAAGTACAGTACTTGAGTAAATGTACTTAGTTACTTTCCACCACTGCCCACACACACGCACACACACATAACATGCGTACACAAGCATACACACGTAGACACACACATTCACAATCACACAGACACAGACACCCACACACACACTATCTAGGTTATGCATACAATCATGTACAGCAGTCGCAGCACACACACACACCTTAGAACGTTACACATGTTCTTACTCTGTGGATGAATAATTAGGCGTAGGCCGGCCTGTCCCTGTGTCTCACCTCACACGTGAAGCTGCAGGAATGTAGGCCACTGCAGCTCACTGTCGACTCCGCTCCCCGCTCAGCACGGTCAAAACAACACACTAGGCGTTGTCTCCTCCTGTTTATCAACCCCTATCTATCTCTTTCTCTCTCTATCTATCCTTAACTCTCTCTCTTCATGAGGTGTGAGTCACTCAGAATTCTCCAGCAGATCAACAAAACAACTGTTTCTGTGATCGGGCAGCGCACACACACACACACACACACACGCGCGCGCACACACACACACACACACGCACAGTGACGGTGATATGGTTATAGTCACATCATTATATTCGTATTAGCAGGGAAAAGCCTTCACGCTCCAACACCTACATGCCTTCACCGCATGCTGTCTCCATTGTCCAATGCCCCCCGATGCCTGCTGTGTCTCACTGTGTGTGTGTGTGCGTATGTGTGTGTGTGTATCGCTGCCCTATGCTAGCTTAACAGACCATGATAGACGCACATACATGGCATGTTTTGCATAATATGTTTATCAAAAGGCAATAGTACAGCCACATTTTACATCCTCAAGATATTTTTATTTTCAAGAGTTTTTTTTTCTCAAAAGTCACACTTAAACACATATATATATATAAATAGTGTGATATAATTAGGTAAAATATAACAAAACATCTTATCAGTTAAACACATAATTTATTATCATGAGGAGGAGTAAAATAAGATGATCACACACACACACACACACACACATATACCTGCACATTGTTCACCTTAGGCAATGCAAGGCAACACCATAGAGGAACTCTGTGAAATATTGAGAATGGACAGAGGTGCACTTGGCATTTTGGGCATACACATACTCACACACTCCTTGTGTGTTAGCGTCAGCTGGTAAAGGTTGTGTGTTACCGTGTTTGACAGTGCTGGGACCCCGGCTGCGATGTTGACACTAGTGGCACGGGACACATCACCTCTGCTTTGGGAAGGGGCCTAGGGTGAGGCTGCCCTCAAGCACAGCAGGTGTGTGTGTGTGCGTGTGTGTGTGTGTGTGTGTGTGTGTGTGTGTGTGTGTGTGTGTGTGTGTGTGTGTGTGTGTGCGTGTGTGTGTGTGTGTGTGAGAGAGACATTTTTACATATATGCTAATCTAGCCATCTGCAATGTATCATGTACATTATCCATATCTACTTACTTGTAGATCTGGGATGCGTGTGTGTGTGTGTGTGTGTGTGTGTGTGTTTGGCAGAAAATGGTAAATGCATAAATAAAAGCATGAATCAAGGCTAAATGACTGCAGATGTTGAACAAGTGTGTGTGTCATGTGTTTGGGTGTGTGTGTGTATGTGAGTGTGTTTGGCTGAACATGTGCATGTTTGTACAATGAATCACATCTTAAAACTTCCTCAGGTTGAAAAAAAAGAGCTGAACTGGAGCTCCATGTGCTGAAAGCAGCTTTTGACAGAGTTGCTGGTGTGAGTTCTGCTGGCAGATGAATATGCTTTCCTGGAGTGCAGCTTTGTTTTTGACTGAAATGTTCTGGAAGACTCCCTTTCACAGTTTTCAACACGAGACTCATCTTTGACACATTTCCCTGCTCTAATCTGCTCTTCCCTTTTCGTGTATTTCCATCATGGCTCCGGGACAAGGAGCTCAATTTTCATATTTTCATTCCTCCTCAGAGCGTTGCTTTTCATCTTGTGTGAGCCCGTTGTTGTTGACTTCACTGTTTACACTTTAATCAAATCGGCTCAAGTTTATAT
>NW_027280505.1:42500-132500 GCF_046629955.1 Centroberyx affinis | reverse complement strand
TGAAGACAAACAAATCTATCTTGGTGTGTTCCCGGGAGCGAGATCGATGTGGGGCCATAGGCTGAGGGCCAAGCGAGAGATGGCAGAGCGGGGAAAGAGCTGCGATGGGTGATGAAGAAGAGGAGGAGGTGGAGGTAGAGGCAGAGGTGGTGGCCTCCCAGGGAAAAGATCGTCCTTGCTTTGTTAAATGATTTCTTCCAGCTGAACTCTCCTCCCGATATCAGTCAGAGAGAGATCTCCGAGAGATCAGAGAGAGAGCGAGGATTGCGTGGCTACCCAGAGTTCCCTGGGTCACCTTGGTGTACAGCTCACTCAGTAAATCAATCCGTTTATTGCCATTTCAATAACCATTCAGACTGTTTTTGCCACTAAGTGCTGTGCAGTACTCGTGTCACAGTCAGACCCCCACTGGGTAGATTTTCTAGATGTGTCTATTTCATGAATGTAAGGACTAAATTAAAAGGTTGGAAGCCATTTCAATACAAAGGGTGAAAATGTATTAATTGCATAGTAGGCACAGAACAATAAAGCGAATAAAGGGCAATTATAGAACACAGTCATATAGGCTTCTATACTACATGCAAGATACGCAGCGTGTTTCAAGCTCAGCGCTTTCTTTCTCAGCCGACACCCTGCAGTATGGACAGAAATCTCTCCACTCTGTGTGTGATTGTGTTCGTTCATCACTGAAAATGTGGGCCACCTTGCCTACAGGAGCTTCCGCCCTACCTAAAATAATTTCATTAGTATTGGATTCATTGGAGAGTTTTAGTGTCACATGTCACAGGTCTTTCCACTCCAACAAGAACATTATTCTAGGGGGAAACGACAGTGTGCCTATCTGGAATTCTGTAACACCTGATCGCCATATTGAATATTGGTGAAATTAAATGTTGAATTTCTTTACATGTCCTCCTGACACCCACACATACTCCCACTCACCAGGGCATTCAGAGTGCAGGGTAAGCCTAAGTCACCTGTAGCAGATGGGGGTTTACTGGACACTGCTGCCAGGATCAATCTTGTGATCAATCTTCTGGTGACAGGATGCTCTATTGAACCACCTGTCTCTGTCTCTGTCTCTGTCTCTGTCTCTATCTCTGTCTCTATCTATCTCTCTGTCCCGTTCTCCCTCTCTGTCCTTTATGTTTGGCAGCGGTTCCACTCTTGCCCACTAGATGGGGCTGTGATACTACTGATGATCCACAACAGGCTGCCATTCATCTCTGGCCTTGCACTGTAGATGCTCTCAGCCAGGGCTCCAATTTACCAACTCACTAACAATAAGGCCAACCTTCCTATAGTGGGGCATTTTAACTCTACTGTAATTATACTTACACTCTACTGTACTATACTCGCTTCGATAAATCCTGTTCTCATTGAATCTTGAAGTGAATCTATACCCAAAGCAACACAGAACAGCTGTACCTTTGCTTATATCCTGTACAGATCTAGCCATTACAGATTTCGCATTTCTCACTTCCTCACAACCCCCATGTTAAATTTGAACAAATTACCCACTGTCTATAAGTCAAGCATACTCCATAAGACATCCTCAGACATCCTTTCTGACAACTGAAATCTAAATACGGAAATGAAGGCTTCCAATCACAGGTAAAATCCCTCAGTCTCAGGTCTAATTCAATGTATAACAAAACCTTGTTATGTGAATTAGAATTAAGATCAGAATTAAAATTTGACCTGGTGAAAGAGATATATAGCTAGACTTTACTGCAGGGGCAAAATAAATAGGACATATTTGATTTTCATAGTCCAGTATTGTTTACCAACCTTTACCACAATGAAATTTCTCTCATCTCTTTATTCAGAGCAGAGCTGGTCTTACAGTGTCACATGCTGATGACTAGCAACATATGGCAACAGCACATGCCCTCCTGACACTAATGTACAGGCCGTGTACACACATGTTCCTCTGACACACTGGAGAGGAGTGGCTGTGTCCAAGCATATGTCTGTCACTGGGCGTTACAGGCATGTGATCAGAACTGTGTGTGTGTGTGTGTGTGTGTGTGTGAGAAATGATTCATAGTATGACGTGTGCATGCAACTGACATGTGTCCATGAGTGTTGGGCATACTATAACGTACATGTGAATGACATATGTCCATGTATGCTATGTTTGCGTGTGCCGCTTTCTTTGTATGTGTGTGCTCGTGCGTGAGTGTGTCATGTTTTAACGTACACACGTGCACGCATATATGTGCGTGTGTGTGTGTGTGTGTGTGTGTGTGTGTGTGTGAACGCACACAAGCTTGTGTGTGGTAGTAATCCGCATTGGGCAGCTGTGCTCATTCGTATTCAGCCCCAAGGCACTTCTAGCCCGTCTCACTGATTAGGGATCAGAGAGAGAGAGAGAGAGAGAGAGAGAGAGGGAGAGAGAGTGAGAGAGAGAGAGAGAGAGAGAGAGAGAGAGAGAGAGAAATGGTAAGGAGCGAGAAAGACAGAGAGACAAAGAGAGAGAGATAGAGACAAAGCAAGAGAGAGAGAGGTCCTCTCCTATTTAGTAAACAGCTGTTTAATGACTCTAATCCCATTAAGCAGGGGGAGCAGACTGCCCCCTCACATAACATGCATTATATGTACGTGTAAGTGTGTACTCACAGTGTACGTCCTCACACTAACAAACACACACACACATACACACACACCTTCCCTCTCCCTCTGTACACAGACACACACAGGCACACACGCACCTACACTGTATACATTATACCCAGGATATGAAATTGATTTGCCCTCATAAACATCTCGATAAAGCCCTTAATGTAACATCGCAAGCTGTTAAGGAGGCTTGGAGCCTTATGGAAATGACATGTAAATCAAATGAGCACTGTATTTTTTCGGACGTGATTTGACGGCAATTATTGTTTTGACCCAGCTCCTCAGTTGACAAAAGAAACCTGCTCCCTCTGAGGAGCAGGAAATCAGCTTTTCAAGTGCTCTTGTGTTTGAAGAGTGGAGGGCAAGGCAAGGCGTGATTGCTGCACACTGCAGAGAGGATCAGACTTGGGGTGATTTCATACAAGCAGAGAACAAGCGGTGAAGGCCAGGGCGAGTTGTTTGTTTCTCTTTCACATAGCCATATCCTCCAGCCTGTCTAGGGTAAAAAAAAAAAGGTGGTTGCGGTGTTGCGGCAGCTAAAGTTATTTGCCTGTGCAGATGTTTGCAAAAGACTAAGTGTAGCATGCATGATGTAATAGACTGAATGAATGAATGAATGAATTGTAGCCTCTAGCTATTCAAAGTAAGTGTTTATCATGGCACTGAAACATTCAAACAAATAAAACACTGAACACTGCAAAGACAACACTCATAACAAAACCAGGCTTGCGTGAGATTAATGCACCTCATCAAATTGTGACTCAAAATAGGAAAGTTGAATTTAGGCAAGTCACTGGGCTACATTCAGGCTTGACCTGTTTTTTACGCTAAATGTGGGCCAAGGACAAAAGTGAAATTAAATGAAAAAGTATCAAAAACAAACACATTTTAAATCATGAACATAAAAATACAGAATAGTAATGAAAGTATGACAGCAAAAAACAAACCAAGCAAAAGCATCAATCAAGTGCCCCTAACACCCACTGACATTTATACATTGACGCACTGACACACACACACACACACACACACACACACACACACACACACGCACAGTAGCACTTAAAGTGATATTTCTCTTTCGTAGAACAATCTCACTTTTTTGCAAAGAACACTGTCATTGCAGTAGCAGTCCACCTGCCTGATCACCACAAGGTATTCAAGCGTATTTCCTCCTGTTCTCAATATTGACAAATGCAGAAAGGCAAAATGACTTATACATCCAGAAATCCAGAAAGCCAAATGAAACAGTTTTACCTGGATCTTCTTTTCCATGTTTTAGAATTATTTTGCATTAGAAGTGGAGGTTTAGGACTAGGTCTTCATAAAGAAAGCCAGGAAACACTTTTGCTATAAAGTTTAGAGCTTTTTATTGCATAATGCAAAAAATCTAAGCCATGACATACACAGTAGAGAAAAATAAAGAAATAGAAGACACTGTGTCCAAAGGCATAAGCATACAGATAATAGGAACAGGATTTAGGGTTGATCCAAATAAGGCCTTGATTTTCTGATTATTATTTCAGCTAAATAATCTTACAATTTCATCACACCTCCAGTTGCCTCTCTTGGTTAGATGACTTTCAGGTTAAATCCCTCATTTCCTAATATGTGACTGCTTCAACAAATCCCTGTTGGTGAAGGTAGCCTAGTTTTAATCTCCCAATTAAAAATGTTTAAGTGGGCAGTTGACCCAGTATTATGGTGTTATTGTGATTATTAGTAGTGCTGTACTGAACCTGTCAGGCAGGGTTAGATTCTGTATTAACTGAGTTAATTCTACCAAGCCAGCCAGAAAATATAGGACTTTTTAAGGAGGAATCTGCAAAGTGAAAGTTGTAAAGTTTATTTTCTAATTATCAAAATAAAATATTTTCCCCTAAATGTTCTGTGCACCGCAATACTTTTTCTTTTTTTTAATATGACAAGTTTTAGGCTTATATTTTATTGGCTTGATGTAGCTACTGACTGTGTTCTTGGTATCAAAGAAGGTGGGCATGCGGCCAGGTGTTGGCTAACTGTTATGGAAATAGTAGTTGTGTAAAATCTTACGGTTTCAGGCTAGTTGACGTTGTCAACAGTTACAAAAGTTATGCTAAGTTACATTTCAGCGCATAATTCTACAGTAATTGATTTATGCTGTTGGGATATCAGGTACAACCTTATAGCCATGTTGGCTATCTGTCATAATTCACTGCCGTAGATATATATATCTTTTCATAACTGTATTAGTCCTATAACATTGCTGCAAGTTTCATTAATAGGATAATACAAAAATTAAACATGGTTTACTCTTCCTATATGTTGAGACTGACATTATTCTATTTTATGATATTATAATGTATGAAATGAATTATATAATTATATGTATGAATAATTAAAAAATAAATACAACATTTCAGCATATCTTAAACTCCTCCCCTATTACGTTGCTACATTTTGGTGATGTAATTTGGTTACTAGGGTAGTTAGTTAATATTTTACAAGAAATAAAGGATGACATAACAAGACCGTAACACCACAACACCATGTACCATGGTAGTGGGACATAAAAATATAAAATAGGTTACTGGTAACAGTAATATTCTGGAAGTGGCTGGTGGGTAGAGAGCAGAGGTCTGGTTGAACAACTGCTGGCTCCAGAGGCAGGTGGCAGCTTGATGGTGAAGCTTTTGCCATGTAACAATCCTGTTGGTGATTGGTGCTAAAAGAGGTTGGGCCCTATTGTGTGGTTGGCTAGTGTAAAACTGCCATTTCCTTGATGGCCAAGCTGTTGCAGAAGTTGCTTGCCCATTTATTAGTCTGATTTGTGGATAGGTCCTGAAGTCGACCGACCATTCTGTCTGGTTGACCTGTGCAAAGTTACATTTCTTTAAGTTGCAGGGTGCCATGTGAAGAGGCTCCAGCTGTGTGGTGAGGTCAGCCTTTGCTGCCTGATTGGTTTGCTAACTCAGAAAGGAGGTGGGCCCTGCTGTCTGATTGATTGGCTGGCACCAAAAAGACATTAGTGTGATTGGTCGACTTGCCAATAAACTAGTTGGACCCTGCTGTCTGATTGGTTGCCCAGCTCATAAGTTACCTGTCTGATTGGTTGGCTTGTTCAAAAAAGGAGATGGGCCCTGCCTCTTGATTGGTTGGCTGGCTCAGAAAGGAAGTGGGCACTGCTGTCTGAATGGACTGGCTCAGGAGGGACATCTCTCAGAAAGGAGGTGAACAGAGCTGTTTGATTGGCTGACAGGCTCCAAAGGGAGCATTGGGTATGGAGAAAGGTTACTGCTTCCCTTATTGCTCAAACATACATTGTGTTCCAATGAAGCATCAGATACCTGTGCAGAGCTCCTAGCAGGGTATGAAAAATTCTCCGCCATATGCAGTGTCGTTCCGATTGGTAGATTTTGATCACTGCCAAGGGACCTGCAAACTGGGCGTTCCCAAAGTGTACATGGCATGGTAACTTTGGAGAAAGTGAAGGTAAAAATTATCTAAATTCTTTCGACTGAGTTCCACAGAAGCTCAAGCTGAAAACCCTCAGCCCTTTTCCCTTTGGCCAAATGCTTTTGTCGCTGTGGCAGCCACCAGTTAGTCCCCTGTTTTCACTCTGAACTGCTTTTATTCTGCTCTGTGCTCTGTATTGACCATTTTAGATGTTTTGTGTTTTAATAAATTGAAGTGTGTTAAGTGTGTTTAAGTTTATTGTGACACAGTATTTTTTTTTGTTTTATTTGATGTCAGTATTAACAGCAAAGTCTCTCCACTAACAATATAGAAACTGCTGTTATTATGATTATGGTCATGCACAGGGCCACCAGTATCTTGCCGGGGGACAAAATGATCCCAAACCCCCCCCCCCCACTTCTAGTAGTAGAAGTAGAAGTTTTAGTAGTAGTAGTACAAGTATGTGCGACGCATTACAGGATTACGTTGTCAAGATAAAAGTCCCCCAGAATACTACAGGGTCGCAAGGTGTAGCATTGCAATTTGAAAAAGCCCTCTGGGTGCCATTCTACTTAGATTTTTTTCTCCTCCCACCAAGATATCTGTCCAATAGGTCCGCTTGATATAATAATCAGTGTGAAACGAACCGCACTGCAATGTAACAACCCAGCAAACTCAACCTGGCTGTGTCAGACCAAACCATTTTTACATAATAGGTGAAAGTAAAGTTTCCATCACTCTGTCATGGAAAATTGGAAAATAAAAAAATATTCAGCTTTAATGTAACTCAGAAAATACCACCTAAAGCGCTCACAAATATTTATTTTTGACAAAATATTCCATAAGTTTATTGACAATTAGAGGGCCTTCCTGGGCCCTCCCTGGTCCCAGGGCCCGGGACAACTGACCCGGTTGTCCCCCCCTGTCGGCGGGCCTGGTCATGCATTTAGTTTATAAAAAAATCATACCAATAGCATGTAGTCTATGAAAGACATAAGTGTATCTTTTGCTAGGCAACCAATATTACTGCTAATGGTATCATGATCACTGCAAAGAAAGTGTTGTTCACCCTTATCTGTAAGGAAAAGCAAATTACCTGTGCAGCTTTTATTGTGCCTGAAATTTTATAAGAGAGGAAGAACATAAGCACTTTGTAGGAAATTCCAAAGTTTGTCAAATTGCCTGTCAGTGCACGGCGGAGAGCAGTGGGCATCAGGCAACTGAGCAGGGAGTAGCCTAGGGCTCAGGAATGATCCCTTTGGAATGGAAAATAATAGAGTTGCTGTATGTCATATCCCTCCTCCACCCAGAAAGAAGTCCAGCTCCTCCTCAGAAGATGAAGGCCCATTTGAGTTATCATCCTCAAGGGAAATATCCTCAGATGAATCACCATCCTCAACAATGATGACTGATTCCTCAATCTAGGTATGACCAATGAAAACAGTTATTTTGGTAAAATTGAGTATATTTGCAAATACTTTGAGAAAATAAACTGAGACTTTATTTGCTGAATAGCTTTATTTGTTGAACACCTAAAGCATCAAGTATATAATATATACATAATTCCTTGAGGAACAAAGGTACATGGTCAGGCTCATCTATCCATTGTTTGTCAAATGAAACTCTTGCTTTTGTTTCTTGACAGGTGGAATGGTGACTGAATATGAAGAAACGTGTGTGTGTGCATGAACTGAGACTTTGAAGTTGCTGTTTGATGCATTGTGTTTATTTTATCTTACGGCAAGCAAAAAACAACACACAAAATCCTCAAAGTTTTGTTGGCTATGGTCTTATGTACCTGTGACATTCTACTCTGTCTTGTGAGGAGGCCCACAATTCCTTCCAGTGGTGTGTATGTGTGTGTGTGTGTAAATAAAAGTGATGAAGGCATTTGTTTGACATTACATGATTGTCATTCATTCTGGTGTTGAGAGAGAGTGTATAATATCTTCATAATTTACAGTAAAAAAAACTCACTAAGCACGCAGCAGTCTTTTAGGACACACTCACACACACACACACACACACACACAGACGCACACACTTAACAGCAGCCGGTCGAACCACCATTAAACAAGTTTGATTTTTATTGTTTACAATATGTAAGAGGGTAGGTCTGACTGACTGATTGTTTGACCAATCGTATCTCATCTTCGAATCGGCGTTTGACCAATCATTGAAGAGAGCGAGAGAAATGCCACTCCCTCAAACTGGATGTTGAGAAAGAACGTCATCTGCCTCATACATTTAGCTTTAGCCAAAATTAGCTAGACGTTCAAATCATATTATCTTATTGAAACGAGTGTTTCACTTTTCAACCGACAGTCCACGTAACTATTATTCATTTGGTGCTTCCTGAGTTACAGTGTCAAACATGTATATAAAAGCCTTAATCCGATGCAGAGACATGCTGAAAGGAGAATTGATCGTGTGAAATACTGGCTAGCTTTATCAATGCTAGCTAACAAGCAGGGGGCGAAAAACGAAAGTGGCTAACATTAACGCTAGCTAGCTAAGCCCATCAAAACAACCCTCGGCAGTTAATCGTACCTGCAACTGAAGCCACAAGAAGAAGGACTGATAGAGATATTTTCATCCCTATCAAGTAAGTGACGTTTATTGCTTGTAATAAGCAAGGTTGGTAGCGAACAGCTACTGCTAACATTAGCTAGTCAGCTGCTAACATGTAGACAACACTTTGACAACTATGAACTTGGCTGGCTAGCTAGTTTAGCAACATGGATGGTAAAGTGGCCTCATTTTCAGCAAGGGACGGTCGACTCTGAGCTAACGTTGGATCGGAGCAATGAAAATAGAATTGCATACTGTTGTTGATGATGTGTCTGCCATTATTTTGCCAAACGCATTTTGCTAAGTGGTTAGTTGTTGGTACCTTAGCCTTTTGCTGGGTTGTAGTTTTTCATTGGTCTGTCCGCTACTTTACGGAATGAAGTGGTTAAGTGAATGGAATAGAACATTTTGTTTTTATCTAATAGTTGCTAAATATTGTAGGTCTGGCCACGTGTGACATAATTCGCTGCATCCATCACAGGTGTCCTTGTTTTCATGTTTGTTTCACAGTGATTATATGTCATTAATAGAGTATTTCAAGATATCAAAATGTCACATTGTGTGAGTGAATGAGAGTTGAGGAGGGATTATTGTCGTGCAACATGAATGTCATATTTGCAACAGGTGCGCCTCACATGAGGAGTTGGTTTAGCACAATTAAACCAGATAGCTGCACAGAAGGCAGACTTTATTCTCCCAAAGGGCAAGAGTACCATCCCGAAGACTTAACCTAATCCACCTGTGTGACACAAGGTTTTTTCTTTTGTTAGCGACTTATAATGTTATGGTGTAATTAAGAAATCCATAATCCATTGCTTACGATGGATTTAGCAGATTTGAGTTTCATTAAAATATCTGGTTCCTCCACTTTTTAGTCCCGTACTTGCCCTATTAAAAACATCAGTGCAGGAGTTAACATGTTTTATTGCCTTGTTATGGGTATTTTTATTGGGTTGTTGGAGTGTGTGACTGTGTGTGTTTGTGTGACTGTGTGGTCTAGAAATGGCATCATCATCAGTGGCATGTTTATGTTGGCACCTTGATGTGAAATCCTGCACTAGCCACGCCGTTATAGCCTACTACGTCTAGTCTGTAGGCCTGTCCCAAGGCCTTTATCTGTCCAACTTTAGCCACGTCTGTAGACAGAATCACTACACAAGCACATGTATGCTCACATACAGTGTTTACTGGCGAGTTCAGAACAACCCTTAGATAACATAAAATGTGTCAAGTGCCAAGAGAGAAAGCTACTAGAACTGTGTGTGTTTGAACAGGAAAGGACTGAGTTATAGAGGAATACTGATACTAGTGATACTAATGTGTTGATTAATGCTTACTAATCCTTTTAAGCTCATATCCCAAATATTACCTGAATATGATGCCATATGCCATTATCAGCCATGATACTGAGCCGTGTTAAAACCTTATGCCATTTAGTTTTTGTGGTCTGTGTTAGTTTCCATGGTAATGTTCATATTATGCTGATAATTCACTTATACTGTGTAAGGACATTCACATATATAGGGATATTTGTGATTGGAATATGAGGGTGGATATAAAGATTTAACTTGATTATGACCTTATCTGGGGATATCTTGTATCTGGAATACTCTGTGCATGTCTTTGTGGCCCAGACTCAGCAGGATCACTGCACCTTCTTGATACATTTCAACATCTCTATTAATGTCCACAGAGGCACATTATTGTTTGCACAGTTTGTATGTCCTGCAGGAGTTGAGCTTGCTATTATTTCAGTTACAAGTTGTTGAGTTTTTATCTGTGCTTCCGTGCAATAACATTCCATTAATCTTCTCTCTCTCCCGCTCTCTCTCAACTCTGAGCCCTGGGAGTCGAGTTGAAGGCAGGCCAGTTTTCTGCATGGGAGAGAGAGTAGGCATATGCACATGCTTTTCCTGTTGCCGAGAATCCGCTCTTAGTCCAATATGACATGACGCGATTACCTTCCTCCTCTTAGAGACTAGTCTGGTAGGCTCCAGTCTGGCCTAGTGGCAGCCTAGACGCCACTGCACTGAAGATGACTGAAGCTGTCTCTCTAAAGAGTACTTGTTCCAGGAAATTGGTTGCTTCTAATGTGACTTCAATATCTGTATGAAGATGAGTCATCAAAGAAAGGTTCTGAGTTATTTCTGCTTTGATCCGCCTCTCCAATTTGAGAAAAGCCTGCCTTGACCAGGGACAGCCTCATTGCTTGGTAAAACTGAGCCCTTTTTAGTACAAATGTTATGGTAACTGAGCACAGTGCAATATTCAACCTGTATGCCAATGTTCCATTTACCTTGAGTTTGTTACTGTTTCAAATACAGATGTGGCTAATAGGTACTTTATAAGTGCAAAGATGAAAGTACATCAGTGGAAATTGATCATGTTGAAATTCACCTCTGCTCTAAACTGGCTTTTTAACCGAGATGTAAAAAGGGAAAAACAGTCAGAAAATGGACTAAAAGTATCATTTAGCTGTACAGTACAGCTATTATATGCATTAATGTAGCATGGCTATTTCATTTGTCTTTTTTTTATCTTATGCACACTGAGGAAAATGCACAGCCTCATGCTTTGGGAATGGGAATCAAGTCTTGAATGTAGAAGGGGAACTCCTTGCATTACCCCAGCCCGTTGGTATGAATGCCTGCAGTGCACCACCTATTGAATCACAAACAACGTTACTTGCTTCGCAATTGGAGTGTTATTCCATCAGTAGGATATGCCCCAAAACCTACATGGGTGTTTTTGTTTTGTGGAAAACCTGCCCAGGCATCAGTTCTTAACACTTAGGACATACATCTGTGGATAATATAGTATAGGTAGGCCTACAACCTTGGAATATAACTTACCTTCTAGTTTCAGTATCTCTGCTCTTCACAGGTTGCGACTGGCAGAGGGGATTTTTAGCTGGTCTGTATCCAGGGCAGGAACATTTTTTTGTCAACCAGCCACAGTGGCTGGTGCACCCCAAAATTAACCAGCCTGTTTGACTATTTCACCAGCCAAATATACTTTTAGAATAGAGCAGGACCGCTAAGTGATGGCTGGTTTACTTGCCAAAAATGCTGGTAGAGTCGACATACTTAACCAGTCACAGACAAAATTTTCAAGCCTTTGGCTGGTGTTAATTTCCCCCCGTGCTTCATTGTCACAGTATTATTCCTTTGGGAGAGACTTGCAGGTCATTCATGGGTTGATTACAGAGAAGATCACTCAACAGTCCCTCTATCTTTAGTGCACCAGCAATAGCCTACTACTACACCACCAGGCTACATTTCCGATCAGCCCGATCAACTCAATCAACTTTGACTTATCGTATTCTCATTATATTACATTCATTTCTTACTGATTTGGTCCATGGCCACAAACACAGTTCATTGCTCATTGCTGTCACCAGTAGCCATTTGCCCACCAAATATGACTGTATGGTAATGAAGTTAAATCATAGAAGTAGGTTATCGTAGTAAAGTAGAAGTAGCCTTAAGCATAGCCTAATCTTAAGCCGGGGGAGAGAGCTTGTACGTTAAAGTGATAGCCCACTGCTGCGTGTTGTCTGTGGTCTGTGTTTGACAGGCTAATCTGGCACTGCGTGGATCTCATCAGCAGCTGACTGCTAAATTGAGTTAGCTTGTTAAAGCTAGCCTCCCTGTCTGAAGTCTGAGACCTGTGAGTGCTCTGGGTCTGTTGGCTGGCCAGCTTTCTACTTTGACTCACCAACGCCATCAGCCATTCTCTCCATCTTGATTATACATGAATTTGTGTGTGTGTGACAGAGAGATCACAAATGCAAATGGCAGCTATAGGTCAGTTTTGCCACCAGTTTTGTCAAGACCTAACCCTGAAACACATGTACACCCACATGCACGTATGCATACAGACAGACACACACACACACACAATGGCATGGCTGCAGTCCTCTTGTCGCATGCTGCAACCGCTAACATGTACTGCTTCTGTTGCTATGGCGACCACTCAGCTGCCACTCCAAGCTGCATAACCATGGAGACATCAGACTCTGGGTGACATCATCCCCCAGAGAGCTCAGTGCTTACATCACTCCAAAATATGTGTGTGCGCATGCTGGTATTTTTTTATGTGAGTCTAACCTGTGTCTTGAAGTTGTGTTTACTGTTTTTGCTTGTGACCTATGAGCCTTAAAATATCAGGGCTCTTGCCAATGTATACATGTGTTTGTTGCACAGGTGAAAGAGCAGATGATTTAGTTTGGTGATGCTTCCCAGGGCTTTGATATCTAGTCAATAAGAAGTTGTAAGTGTGTGCACATGCATTTGTTGTCCAGGTAACAGGACAAGTGATTTGGACCAGTGATGCGTCCCAGGCCTTTGAAATCTGATCAGTGGCAAGGTGTGCCTGTTTCTGTGTTTGTTTGCTGTTATGCAATGTGTTGTTTAGCAGCACTGTATCAAAAGGGTGCAAAGATGGAGTCAGGGAGCAGGTGTGTTGTGTGTCTGCATGCCTGTTTCTGGGGAGCAGGTGTCTTGTCAGGGTCTTGTATGATCATTGTCATCCAGGAAGGACAGAGCAGGAAGGATGCACACACACACACACACACACACACACACACACACACACACACACACACACACATTGCTGTGTAAATATGCTTTGATTTGGCCACTATCAAATGCTTTTTAATACAGTCACTACTTTTATTACTGTATATTAGTCAGGAACCAGGAATGATTCAGGTTTTTAAGATTCTTATGTGACTGATAACTGAAGAACTTTACGTCACTCTAAGAAGAGTTGTGCTAGTCTGTTCTACAAAGGCAAATAGTAACTGAGTAGTGAAACTGAAAATTGACTTCAAAGTTTACAAATACTAGTTGCTGCTGTTTGCTTTTGTAGGACAGTAATATTATGATAACATTTGTTACCAGTGCTAGCGCAGGTTAACAGAGCTGAAAATCGTTTGTTGGACAGGGTGGCATAGTCGTAGGGGAAAAGTCCTTAAACTGGTGGACTCAGGTTCAAGTGTCTTGAGCAAGTGTTGAAGTGTCTTTGATCAAGACACTGAATCCTCACCAGCTCCGGGGACGCTGTTCTGTAGCCGACCCTGTGCTCTCACATCCCTGTGGCAGAGGGCAAGTGAAAAGAGAATTTTCCTCCAGGGATCAAGAAAGTATTGCATTATTATTTGGAGAGCGCTGCATAAGACATTTCTTAGAAGCGTTTCCTTGTTTTTGTAGCTCAATTGATTTGCACAAGCATCGATAACAAATGCAACAACTTCTGCTTCCAATATCTCAACATCCAAAACATGTGAGTAAGCCCTCACTGGACTGAAAGGATTCCTAGATAATGATAAATCATTGGGCAGTTTTTTTTAGTCTGAACACTCCTTTCAGCTTTTTCAGTGAGAAATTTATCTGAGGACACAGGCTCAATAAAACATGACAAATCTTGTAACGTACGGACCTAGATTTTGTGTCCTGAATCCAGACACATACATTAAGAGACCGGAACATTGACTCTGCCGATAACTTATTTGTAATTAGTATTTATCGACATTTTCAGAAATAACGTAGGCTACAAGGTAAGAGTGCAATTTCCGAGGCTAAGAGGCCATTAAGTGGTGTGACAATCAATATATAAGTTCATGTTCTGACATTACGTAATCAATTTACATAGGCAAGATACAGAATTTCTCTCTTCGATCAAACAGCCTGATAATTGTTGTTCATTTAGCTAACGCAGACAGAGTTATGGACAGATAATTCTACGCATCCTCTCCATCAGTTTGTTAATGCTCTTAGCAGCCCGTTCTGGCTGGCCAAAGAAGCTTTTAAGCTTGCTCTCCAGTCTCTTTAAGCATAAACCAGAGTGGCTGGGCTATTTCTGGATATGATGAGTAATGATCACTGTTTGGTTGAATTATTCCTTTAGGCCTATCAAGTAAACAGTAAAAGAAAATAGGCCTACATCCTTGAAATCTCCAGTGAAAAACAGTCAGTTTCTCTCAATCCCCTCCTTCAGTATGTGAGGAAGTTATTTAAGTTTAAGATTTAGGTCACTTTTCATGACCAGCAAGAATCACAGTGCCCTTAGCCTGAAACACAACATTCACAGAGTTTTCCATTGCAAACCACATTAGGCATGAAACGCATTGCTGAAATATGTTATCCTGTGAGTCGTACAGTACAGTGTGTACTTCAAGTAGGGCTGGGCGATATGGTTGAAATCAATATCATGATAATCATAAGGATTTTTCTCGATATCAATATATATCACGATATGGTTCATGTAGCCTATGCAAAATCACGTTAAATAATCAAATGAATGTTCATCTCATTGAACCGAATGGTAATGTTAGGTGTGATGTCAAACAAAACTGAAATATTCAAATTATATTCCTACCATACCTCATTTTATGAGAGTTTTTAAGTAAAATTTGCCTGTCATCATCAATTTAGACAGCAGAAATGTGTGTCACGATATTAAAATATCTTCATATCATCACGATATGATTCCGCTGAAAGACGATAAATGATAATATTGAATTATCGCCCAGCCCTAACTTCAAGCTATCAATCAGTTAGCCAGAAAGTCAATCGATCAGTCCATCAAATAGTTCATGATTTAGCTTGAATTAAAATACTGGGTATATAATACCTAATAACATAAGAAACTACAAAATGTGCACAGTAGAGCACAGACCTCCGCCATGTGTGACAACCACCTTTTGGTGATATGCCACACCAAAAACCACGCCCCCTTTTGGCCAATTGACATGAGAAGTTAATCAGTTCTTCCTTTGCCCATAACTAACCTTCATACCAAGTTTTGTGCAAATCTGTGCCCAACTTTGTGAGATATCCTGCTAACAGACAGACGGATGGACACACAGACACAGGCGAAAACATTACTTCCTTGGTGGAGGTAATGAAGTTGAAATTAAAACTTAAAAATTTCTTATGATGGAACAGTTTTAGGCTAGGCTACTTATTTTCCTGAATATGACAAATTAGGCTAGAGTATAAGAAAGACAGTGATTCATTGTTACTGCACATGCCTGCAATCAGTCAACTATTCAGTTAAAATCCAATGTCTGTCTGTCTCTTCTTCCTCTCCTGCTGTGTCCGTCTCTGTCTTTCTCCCACTCTTTCTCTCTACTACAGTTAGCAGTGGTGGTCTCTCAAGGGCAGAGCCATGGGGGCGTTCCTGGACAAGCCCAAGACGGAGAAGTACAACTCGCATGGTGAGGGCAACGGCCTGCGCTACGGCCTGAGCTCCATGCAGGGCTGGCGGGTGGAGATGGAGGATGCCCACACAGCTGTGGTGGGGCTTCCTGCTCCTGGTCTGGCAGACTGGTCATTTTTTGCTGTCTACGATGGTCACGCCGGCTCTAGGGTTGCCAACTACTGCTCTAAGCACCTCCTGGAGCACATCATCAGCTCTAGCTTGGGGGCCATAGGGACGCAAAGCTTGCAGGGCTCCCAGTCTGGCTCAGACAGCTCCACCAGCGACCCTCCAGCCCCGGTTCCACCTACAGTAGAGGTAATGAAAGCCGGAATCCGGGCGGGCTTCCTGAAGATCGACGAGCACATGCGCAGTTTCTCGGATCTGCGAAATGGCATGGACCGTAGCGGTTCAACAGCAGTGGCCGTCCTCCTGTCACCCGACCACCTCTTCTTCATCAACTGTGGCGACTCACGAGCTGTTCTGTACCGCAACTCGCACGTCTGCTTCTCCACACTGGATCACAAGCCTTGCAACCCAAGGGAGAAAGAGCGCATCCAGAACGCCGGTGGCTCAGTGATGATTCAGCGGGTGAATGGGTCACTGGCCGTGTCGAGGGCCTTGGGGGACTACGACTACAAGTGCGTGGATGGGAAGGGCCCCACGGAGCAGCTGGTCAGCCCCGAACCTGAGGTGTTTGAGATGGTCCGGGCCCTGGAACAGGACCAGTTTGTGGTCCTGGCGTGCGACGGCATCTGGGACGTAATGTCCAATGAGGAGCTGTGCGAGTTTGTCAGGTCCAGGCTGGAAGTGTCCGACGATCTGGAGAGGGTCTGCAATGAAGTGGTGGACACCTGCCTGCACAAGGTATGTGCGGATGTGTTGTTTGGGAGAGCAGGGTATTTTATGTGTGTTTTTTCCTGTGTGTGATAGCCAATGATTTTGTGAGGAAGAAGTTTCCAATCAAAATTAATTTGGGATTATAAGGCAGGGATGGCACATGATTACACATTGGGGGGGTGCTTGGTGTTGTTCACATGCCATTTTACATTTTATGCCTGGTAATGGCTTAAAAAGATTAAATGTGTGGAATCGGGCAGAAACAAGCCTACTGTGACGCCTGTGTGCTACAAATGACTTGTAAAAATGATTGTGGCACTGGGGAAACCATATCAATTCCCCACTCCGTTGGGACTTGTGTGATGAAAGAATGTTAAATGTACATAAAATTTTGAAGAAATGTTACTTTTGTTGTTTGTTACATTATTGGTTTCCTCAACTACATTGGCTCAGAAGCATCACTGAATGGATCGTCAATTAAAAAGGAGAACCTGGTTTACTAGTTTAGAACATTAAACTACAAATAATGAATTTCTAAAAGCCAAGATTACAACATTTTTTTTTAAATTTTAGATGCTGTATTTTTTTTTGCTTAAGTTAAAACATAACTGCACAAGCGTTTTATAGGTGCTCGTGTGGCGGGGTGTGGTGGGGGTATGCATGATTAGAGTGAGGGAAACTATGTTGACTTTAAAAACTCCACCTGATAAAACCAAAGTGCTGTGGTAGCAGCACAGTGTTGTTGTAACTAAGAGAGTTGCTAAACAAAATATTTAATTCTTGCTTTGACTTAGCTAGTTAGTACCGTGCGCTAACCTAGAGGTGGCTATCGCTTGTGGGACTTCTAGCGTACTGCACGAACAAATCAACGAACAAACGAACATACAGAGCCTGGCAATTACAGAGGTGCTTCTCCTGAGCACCTAATAAAAAAAAAGTGAAGGGCAACAAAAGTTACAGAGCTCTAAAGCCATTAATAGTTAATAAAAGAAATTGAGAAATTAGCATAAAGAGCGGGACTGCACTACCTGTGTGGGACCATAACCTTTTATATGCCAAACACACTTCAGAGACTATGCCATTACCTCTGCCCTGGAAATCCTCTTCCCCCTTTCGTTTCAGCACTAACTCCCTCTCCTCCTCGTTCTCTCTCCATCCCTCTCTTCCTCCCTCCATCTTAGGGGAGTCGGGATAACATGAGTGTTGTGTTAGTGTGTTTGCCCAGCGCTCCCAAAGTGTCAGAGGAAGCTGTGAGGAAAGACGCTGAGCTCAACAAATACCTGGAGTCTCGAGTGGAAGGTGAGAATGGATGGATGGAAAAAAGAACTGAGGTTTATGTGCAAATATTATGGTATAGCTCAACATTTAGAAATGTAGTTGGTTATTTTCTTCAAACATTTTATCCTTCAGTTTTCATAAAAATGGCTTTGTTGTACTCCTTATTGAATCCAACTAAATCCAACTAAAAATCAAAATGTCATTGTATCCCTTAAAGTGAATATTGGATCATTTTTAACGTGATAAAGAGTAATGCAAATGTTGACTGAGGGATGTGTGTGGTCAGGTGGAGCAATTGTGTGTCAAAGTGCAGAATTATGAAAGAAATGAAATGTGTTATTGAAAAAACATATTACCTTGAAAATGGAGCATCACTATTGCCATGTGAAAACCTTGAAACCTGTTTTTACAAGAGCTGAAGGTTTACGAGCTCATTTATTGCCTCAGCAAGTTTCATGAATCCAAGGTCTATAAATCCCATTTAGAATCTTCAAGAATGCATGGTTATCAAACTTAAAAAAAACAAGTCTTTTTTTTTTCTTAGTTCCTGCAAAAGTTATTTCTTGGAGACACAACATTTTTACCCAAACAGAAGCCATGTATCATATCTCTGTAAGTAGGTTTGCTCCACCGACTGACCCTGTGTCTAACCTCCAGCCAAGCTAGCTCCGGCTCACAGCAGAAGAATGACACAATCCTGACCTGCTTTTCCATTCCAGCAAGCATTCCCTCTCTTTATTCCCTCTTTGCTCCTCTCCTCCTTCTCCCTCTCTAAGCGCATCTTTCTCTCCCCTCTCCTCCCTCGCTCAAACATTCCCCATCTTCTCTGGATGGATTCACTGCCCCCCTCCTCTTCTCTCCCTCCCTCTCTCTCTCTCTCTCTCTCTCTCTCTCTCTCCCCCTCTCCTTTCATTTCATTTCATTTTTCTCTCAGGATGAATGAGACCCTCTGGTGAACACAGTGCAGCTTTTCTGCAGTCTTTGTTGGTTATGTCAGCTCTCTTCCCTGGCTGCTGTTAGTGAGTCTAAACCAGGGTTGTTCATAGAGCTGCAACGATTAATCGATTAATCGATTAGTTGTCAACTATTAAATTAATCACCAAACTATTTTGATAATCGATTAATCGGTTTGAGTAATTTTTTAAGAAAAATAAGTCAAAATTCTCTGATTCCAGCTTCTTAAATGTGAATATTTTCTGGTTTCTTTACTCCTCTATGACAGTAAACTGAATATCTTTGGGTTGTGGACAAAACAAGACATTTGAGGACGTCATCTTGGGCTTTGGGAAACACTGATCCACATTTTTCACCATTTTCTGACATTTCTGACCAAACAACTAATCGATTAATCGAGAAAATAATCGACAGATTAATCGAGAAAATAATCGTTAGTTGCAGCCCTAGTTGTTCAGCTGTTTCAGATTGGGGCTGAAATATGAAATTTAGTCTCTCACCCTGAGACCAAGGTTCAGTAAAGCAAATCTCCACACTAGTCTTATGAGCACCCACTAAAATAAGCCTGTGACCCTTTTGGTCTTGACCCATAGTATGAAAAACCAGGGTGTAGCATTTGGAGGAAAGGTTGTAACGGTCAATGTTTGACTGTGTAACACAGGTGGCAAGACAATAAACTAACACTGGAGTAAACACTGGAGTGTACAAACTCAAGTTAATAATGTTGGCTGAATGAATGGTGAGGGAGTCCAAAGTGGGTTAAAGCGGTAAGATATAGCTATGATGTGTGAATGTTTAGGCCAGGTGAAATTAATGTTTGGATAAAGCAGGGTGAATGTTTGGCCCCAGGAGCTGTCTACCACTGGTAGATGGAAAGAAAGAGGGAATAAAAAGAGGGAAAGAGGGAGAGAGAGAGAGAGAGGGAGAGAGAGAGAGGGAGAGGAATGCTCTGGCTGAACATTGAACTGGCCTGATGCCACACTCCAACTAGGCTGCAGGCCTCTTTCTCTCTGTCACCGTCTCTGTCTCTCTCTCTCCCTCTCTCTCTCAAGTCAACTTGTATGGTTTCCATCTCCCCTTCCTGCTCCTCATTTGTCACATTTTTGTTCTCTCTCCCCCACTCTCTTCTCCCTTTCTCTTCCTCCCTTTCCTATCTTTCCCTTCTGATCTGGGTTATTACCACATTGATTAATACCGGCTTGTTTAACATGTTTGGTGTTTCTTCAGAGATGATGTCTCGGTCAGCGGAGGAGGGGGTTCCAGACCTGGTGACGGTGATGAGGATCCTGTCCAGCGACGGCATCCCCAATCTTCCACCAGGGGGTGGCCTTGCCAGCAAGTAAGCCCCACCACCCGCTCAGGGATACACAATGGCGTCTAGGCGTGAAAAACACAGTAGTTATACTTTATACCATAGACATCCAACAAAATAATGTCAAGGTGTAAGCGGAATTTAACGCATTGGGGCATCTAAACTAAAAATTATTTTTATGTAGTGTGAACGAAAACTCAGGATGAGAGAGTGGCAGTTTGACAGGTTTATTCAATCTACAGGTTGGGAGCCAAGGAACTCAAAATCTGGATGGTTACACAGAGTTTTATAGTGTTGAATATTTGTAATTCATGATTATGTTAATACAGAATATAATAAAGCTATTAGTCAAAAAGTATAAGGTCATATGAACAAGACTGAACAACCAATGATAATTATAGTTCTAGTTCTTATAGTTTCTAACTTTAAGGAGATGCATAATAAGCGGTGACCGCCTTCTTCTAGAAGGCAACAAGTTATTATTTTGTCAAAGCCACTTGGTCAGTGGCATCTTTGAGATATGGGCATTTGCACATTTCAAGCTCACTGTTCTGTGAGAAACACACAAGATGTTACTTTTAGAGTTTAATCTTGTAATGGTGAAGCAGATTCAATATTCTTGAGTTCTTGAGTTACATATTACAGTTACAAGTGAGCATATAGGAATGTTGCTTAGTATACGTAGGTACTTTTCTTTTTCTTCCTCAACAGTAGATAAGTATACTTGCCTGTCACCGCTGACCAGTGACTACAAAATATCATATATCAATATCAGGGCAAAATCAATGATTAGTTAAGATTTACCAATGATGTAAAATAGGATATGTTTGCTGGGTGTCTATGAGCAAGGAGTGAGTGCACGCCCAAGTTACAATTTTCCACTGCTAGGCTTCCCTACCTCATTCTGGATCCATGGATATTCTTTGATACTGCTTGTTGTCTTTCTTCACACGGGTGAACCCTTGATTGCTTGGGCTGCGGCACACATGATGATGATGACAGAGAAGCAGTCAAATGTCTTCCTATATATACGGTACAATATTCAAGCCTGTGTTGGCAAGTTATCACCACCGACTCGACTGGTGTATTTCTTGCTTGCTCTGGTTAGAGCTGAATCACTGGCTGACTCCCATAAAGCCAATGGAAGATACACCTAATTGACTACTTTTCAGTGATGGCGGTCCAACGTGGCAGTGGTTTGAAGTCATTTTTTCCACTTTGAAATTAATTGACTGAGCTTTTGAAACAGACCGATAGTAGCCTATCTGACAGTGAAAGTTCAGTTTTAAGTGGAGTTTGAGGCTGTGAGGTTTGTTTACATTGGCAATATTTCTAAATATTGAAGTTAAGCAGACCTGTATTTTGAGTTGGATTGGGTTATGAACGTTACAAAAAGCTTATCTTCCATCTTAAAGTCAAACTATTCAAGAATGTTTAAGAATTTACCAAAAGTATGTCTTGCCAAATAAATGGATGAGGTTAGTACTTTAAGCCATAGGTCAGTGTTTCTCAACTGGTGTGATGAGGTAGTTAAATGTGCTGTGGCATGTGCTCAGATGTTCCTTCCAAATTTCTTTCAGATATTAAAGTTCTTGTGTCATCAAGGTTTTGTGTAGCAATCACAAAGTTGAGTTTGCATTAGAAGTTTTAGTAGTAGGCCAAACTGTATCTGTGCACATAGAGGTAAAGCACTACTGCCATAGTGAAGTTTCTATGACTTTATGGCCTGACATCAGGATTAGTAAATGTGATCCCAGGTTTGTAGTCATAACAGTACTGCCAAGCTGTAGTTTTCAGTTTTTTCACTTCTACCTCTTCTCTTTCCACATAGTCTATGTCTTTACTTTGATGAATGCATAGAATAGGTCAAAACCTCATCACCTTTTTTCTGTCTGTGTGTTCTCCCTCCAGACGCAGTGTTATTGAAGCAGTATACCACCGTCTGAACCCGCACAGGGAAGAGGATGGGGTGAGTAGTGATACACTTGATGGATCTCTACACAGAGAAAGAGCTTTGTCCATCTTAGACCATTTTCATAAACACTCGGATACAAATCATGTGCTTTTGTTCTGAGGCTACAAAAGAGATCTGAGATATCAACTGTCTTGTTTGCTAACTTTATCCCTCACACACGTTAATCTCCCCCGCGGGTACGAGTCGTCTCTGAAATCTTTTTACTCTTGGCACTTTTGGTTCATGTGGACCAGGCGGGTGAGATTTTGTTTCTATTGGATTGTTAGGTTGATTTCAAGCTCAAACCACTGCAGGTGAAGTGTTGAGAAGGACTTTCAGAGATTGCTTTGAGCCCATCACCCGCTCCCATCATGATAAACAGCTTTACTGTTCTCTGTGCATGGAGCATGCTGCACAACCTCCCAGCCAACCCTCATAACGTATGCATGACAGCACAGCTTTGTCTCAAGTCATACTAGTGGAATTGAAAAGTTTTCCTACTCTACCAGATCCAGGGGCTGCAGGTGAAAGCATTCTCTTCTAATTGTTTTCCAGAAAAGTCAAGGAGTGGGTCCTGCCCTGTGAGATGAAGAGAATAAATGCTCAGTGCATTAAAGGATTTTTGTGTCTATTTGAGTGTTCATTTCCCATCCTCTATTGACTGTGAATTACCCTCCCAGAATGCTACCTTAAGGCAGGGTTTAACAAAGGTCAGTTTGAGTTCTCTGGATCAGTCTGTGTTTATTTGGCCCAAAAATACTTCTACGCACATAAAGCAAACTCAGATTATGTACCACGGGTGCTAGAACGGTGTTCCCCCCTTTGAGGATGAGTCCAACAGTGTATATAATAACAAACAGACTTTTCAGGCTCCTGGATAGTCATGTGTGGCTGTGCGTCCTTGTGCTTCAGTCCCAGCCTCATCTGCCAGCATCTACTGAAACTGAAACTGTGTTTGAGGTGCCTGTCACTAATTGAGGCTTCTTTTGGTCCTTCCAATAAGGTTTTGGTCATCAATCAGATTGGCTTCTTTAAATCTTGAACCTAGCCTTTAAATTTAGCAAGGGTGCAAGAGAGAGGCTGATGTTTCGCAGTGGTGTGAGAGCGAGCGCTACTGTTGGACAGCATGGCTCAAACTCAGGTTTATGGTCTGGTCCTGGTCCCTGAGATGAGTCCCTGGCTTAGTTAGCCGACAGAGCTATAGGCTACTCCCTGCTATTAGAGCTAATTTTACTGTGAAACTGGTATTATTTCAAATGTAAACTGTTCTTGAAGGACCAAACTACTGTTGATTGTCGCATCCCGAGCCAAAAAAATAATCCCATCCCTGAAATACTGATCTAGTGTCAATTTGTATTCGTTCGGGTCCCAGTGAATGGGATGGTCAAGTGTGGGCTGATGAGTGATTCTAGACCAGTGCTGAAACCACGGTATTACTTATACTTGGGAAACATGGGTTACACATCTGGCTTTGAAGGTATCTTAAGAGAGAGATTAAGAAAGAGATTCTTGTGTAGTGTAGATTAGGGATGTTCACGAAAAATCAATTATCCATTTATTGTTTATATTTATACTTGTAACATCGATATTCGATTGTTAATTTGAGTGCAAATAGATTTTGTTTTTAAATGTGCATCCCTAGTGTAGATAGGTAGTTGGTTTAGCAGTAGGCCAAACTAGATTTCAGATAGCATTTTATTGATCCCGTTGGGGAAATTTGAAGCCAGATTTGCTAATTGCAAAACAAGATTCTACCTGTTTATACAGTATCAAACATCTCTTTGGTCAGCTAGAGTCGCCTTTGAAGGGGAGTATGAAAAGGCACATCTTGCGTGTATCTAGGTGCTATAACTGGACTGATGGAGCCAAGCCCAACTTCTTGGGCTGCTCTTTCCTCTATTATTATTAGTATTATAACCTAACAACTTCTTTAAAAAGTGTTTCATCGGTACAAGAGACAGGCACACTTTTCCTGTCATTTCTTTATGGCACCTATTGGGCCCAGTCCCCACCACACACACACACACACACACACACACACACACACACACACACACACACACACACACACACACACACACACACACACACACACACACACACACACACACACACACACACACACACACACACACACAGGTGTCTTATTGAAGTAGTGGCTAACTCCAAGGATGAAAAAGCAGGAGAGGAGAGAGGGATCATGTGAGGATGGATACATACTCAGATTAGCCAACCACGACTGGCTATACACAGCTGACAACAGTGGGAACTCCCTATTTCCACAGCATTTTGCCCCGGGGCGGAGCCTTATGTCTTGGGTCACACTGATTGGTGTGTGCATGATCCATGTCTGCTGTGTGTTCTCGCACTAAAACTCAAACCTAGTAGCAGACTGCAATTAATATGAGGCTACAGGTTTGGATTGTTACTGTTGTATGCCTACCACAGTGCAGTGTGTGGGAGTGCGTGTGTGAGTGTGTTTGAATGACAGATCAGACAGTCTTGTGAGGGTATGGCACACTGAGATGCCAATATGAAAGTCTTTGATTAAGGTGATCATAGTAGCAGTATATGTGTGCACATGTGATAGCCTGTTATGTCTGGTGTGTGTGTGTGTGTGTATGTCTGCTTGTGATGAACATATCAAGAGTCTTGAGATGGAGCATGACTCCTTCTAGCTGGGATCACTGTGTATGTGTTTGGTAGTACTGTATGGTTGAAGCCCTTGGATGCTCCGGTCTTCTTACAGTGTCGTCTCGATTTGTCCCCAAGAGTAGAGAGCTATCATGTTTGTCTTTCTCACACACATACATAGAGATATATCATCTACACTGCTTACATTGATTGATTTAGAGTTAAGAATATTTGTAATCATAAGGCCATGATCACACAGAATGTTTTTCACAGTTTTTCTCGAGTGTCCCAAAATGCAAGCCACATAGTTTTGGAGAGACACACGCCTGCTGCGACCAAGCCATTGAAAATAACTGAAAAAAGGTGCAGGCGAGTTCATTAACGCATCCTATGTGATCACAGCCAAATAGCACTTGTGTTAGAGGAATGCCATAATGTTCTTTTTTTTGTTTGTTTTGTTTTCAATGGGTACTGTTACCTGCAAGCTACATAGTTAGCTAGCAGTTAGCAGTACCCATTGATTTTACTCAAGAACTTTAATTATGCCAACAGGCTGTTATTCAATTAACTGAAACCCCAAAGTTTTCCCCTCCTATGTAACGAGCTTGGGGAAGAAAACTGAAAACTAAAATTTAAATTAAATGCTTTCACTGCAAGAATAGATAATATCCCAGCAGCAAAAATACTGTCACGGCTTTACTTTTTACAGTTCAAAATTTCTCAGTGTTTGGAAATGGCAAGTGGCACGTTTACACACACACACACACACACATACACACACACACACACACATTGATAAGGGTTGTGTAGATTTGTCTAACTGTGTGTTCACCCTCTGATTAACGCAGCCCTCCTGTTTCATTTGGTAAGTGACCACATATATAACTGTTACACCCCTCCCCCTTTTTTCCTACCCCTCATCTACACACAAACACACACACACACACACACTCTCTCACAGGCATGTAAGTGACCACCTGCTGCGCATATTCCCCTTCTCACCCCTTCATCAGTCTCTACTCCCTGCTCTGATCTACTCTCTAGCATGTGGAGCTCCATTTAGAGTTAAGGCGTGCATATGGACCTCTGTGTGCAGACATGGCTGTCAAGGTTTGACAAGGATGAGTGGTCGTTCTTCCTGGTCCTCTTGTCTGTTTCTCTCTCACTTCACACACTCTCACAGACAACTAAACACACGCATGCACTGGCTCTACACGCATGCACCGCTGTCTCTCACTCACTCTTTTCCACAACTGCACGCGAGTATGTCACACTCTTTGTCCGTCTGTTTTCTGTCTCACTCCCTGCAATAAAACCAAGGCCTTGGAATTGTTGTGTTGGCGTATTGTTGCAGAGAGCACCCACCCACCGAGGTTGAAAGTGTGCCCCGGCTCACCCTGCTGTTGTACCCGCTTCTTAACTTTCTTTTTTGTTGTGTTTCTAGGAAAACCTGGCCTTGAATTACAGGTTGGGGAAACAAGTCACTGAGTGCGACTATAACGATTGTACTTCTATGTTTGATAACGGTGTGCCCCTCTTTTTTTTTCTCTCTGTCACCCTGCTCTCCCTCCTGTGTCTGTTTTCCTTCTGTTCTCTTTCTTCTTCATCTTGTCTTGCCCCTTTCTCCTCCTCCCTCACTCTTCCTCCTTTGCCATATTCTACTACTTTCTCCTCCATGTTTTTCCCTTTCATTCTCTCTTCCCCTCTCTTGCTGGCTTTCCTCATGCAGAATGGAGCTGAATTTGAGGACCCCTGGTAGCTGTCCAGCACAACTGCCTGATCCAAAAAACAGGACCACTTTTCCACACAAGATCACATCTGTATTCACCTTTTGATTTCTTCTGGCTTATTTTCTTTTTTTTTTTTTCTCCCACACTGAGAGATCAATCGGAGCAGAAATACCGGTTTTAAAAAACCTCACAAAATACACCCAATCCAGAGGATTGCAAAACAGATTTTGTTGGTTCTTTTATTAAAAAAAAACAAAAAACAAACCAAAAAAAAAAACAGGGAAAAATAAGAACAATTGCAACGATAGTATGAAAACAGAATTACATATAGGAAGAGAAGCAAAGAAGGACAGGTTTTCTTTGCCCCTCGTTTTCTTGCTTTTTTTGTGGTGGTTGTTTTTGTCGTGGACTGGCGGAGACACGGGAGCAGCCCTGGTTTGGACGCTGTGGGACACAGACGCTCTATGGTGCCTTGCTCAGAACTGAGAGAGAAGGGAGAACCCTGCAGCTCGACAGCCAGCCAGCCAGCCAACACCAAACCAGCCAGCCAGCCAATACCAAACCAGCCAGCCAGGGACATTTGGAAGACACTGAATAGACTGAAGTGGTTTCCTGGCTGCATTTTCGGCATTATTTGTTTGAAATGTAACTACTTTACTTGCACCTGACTGGCAGCCAATCGGCCACAAAAGCCTGTGACCCCAGCCCTGTAAGCTACCCAGTCCAGTCCAGTCTAGTCCAGTCCAGGGTTTCGGGCATTACCTGGTACCCGCACTGCAGGCCTCAAACAGGCCCCAACACTTCATCTGCCCATGCACCTGGCCTGCTAGACAAAGCCTCACTGAACTCTAATAGCCCCTGGTCGTAGAACTCCCAAATTCCTCCTAATCCAAAGACCGCTGGCTCAAGCATCAAATTCAGGGCCCAAGAATGAACATGGAGCCCCGCACCCCAAGGCACCCCACCTGAAACACTGGGGTGTTATGGGGAGCCTTGTTTTCAGGTGAGAGAATTGAGTCTGGCTGGCAACGACCATCAGTACGGCTCCTCCAGGCCGGGTCAGGACTACTTAAAGCAAGACATGGGCTGGTGTGCTTGGCTGCATATAGGCATTATGTGGAGAAGGGTTTAAACTGAAGTGTGATGGCTTTTCTCGCACATCCCTGCTCACCTTCTCTCCTCCTGTCTCTTGAAAGATCTTATGAAATAGTTAATTTCTCGCTCTTCCTTTCTTTCTCTTTTCGCTTTCTGTCACTTCCTGTGAAGAGACACAGCTGTCATTTGCATTGGCAGACATTGCCAGAATCATAAGCTTTTCAGCCTACTGTTTAAGAGATAGAAAATAGAAATTATATATAAAATCCTTATATATAGATATATATATTTTGATTTATGTTTGTTTCATATTAATTCCCAGCCATGGTATTTGTTGTGGCCTAAAGTGCGTGTGTATGTGCGCATGTGTGTTTGTTACATGTGTGTGCGTGTGAGTAAATGTGTGTCACACACATACTGTCCCCACACAGCAGCGGTCCAAAGACAGAGATTGGGGTAAAGGGATTCCAACCTCACCTCTGCTTCCCCCTCTCCTTAAAGAATAAGTTCAGCGATTTTTGACCTATAGAATTTGTCTCTTACATACCTGTAGTACTTGGACCCGCAGACAATATTGGCTCCTGAATCAGCTGTTGGTTGAAACGGTGAGCTGTGTTGCTAGGCCTCTTGCTGCTAACAATGAGTCCAAACGGGGTTTGTCAAAATATCTCCAAAAAAGCCGTTTGTAGGCTCCACAGGGGAGTTGAGAGTAAACAGAAAAGTCACAAAGTACATAAATTAAAATTAGCTCTGATTTAGGACACATTTCTGCCATTACGCACACAAATCATGGAACTATTTTTCTCTGCTGCAGCACAGGCTGCTGTGGGTGCGTTACTGGCGGTGTGATCTAGTTTTGCAGATGGTCAGGTCAGACTGAGTGGAAAGCTCTCTGAGCTGTGGATCTAAATACGTTGGTTGGCCGCCATATTGTTTTCACAGACTGGCTTTTTTGGAGATATTTTGACAAACCCTGTTTGGACTCACTGTTAGCAGCAAAAGGCAAGAGAGCTCACTGTTTCAACCGACAGCTGACTTATAAGTCAATATTCTCTGCGGGTCCAAGTACTACAGGTATGTAAAAGACAAATTATATATAGGTCCAAAATCGCCGGACTTATCCTTTAACACATGCACACACACAATCCCACTCTAGCTACCACTTGCCTTTTCTATCTCTCAAATATCCTGTGTAAAACTAATGCATTTTTGTTTTTTCTTTCAGTGAAACGATTTCTAGGAAAAATAATCTTTTTTTTTTTTTTACTTTTTAATATCTTTCTTTGGTATATACTACGTTATAGAGTACTGTGGCCATGGTCCTATTTCAGATGGGTAGGAAAGAACAGACAAGGGAAGGATGAAATATCACCTAGCTACTGTAGAGTGGGAGAGAAAAGTGGAAGGAGGTTTTTTGTGTCACTGTATGAAGGTAAAGAGGGCCAGTGTAAGACTGAAGAGAATAGGCCCTACGCCTAGGGAAGTGTTCACATTGTCAAAGAAGTGGCAACATATTCTTAACTTCTCCTCAGCTACCTTTAGAGAGTTTGCCTGAAAGGCAAGAATAGGTTGCTAAGAAAAGATGATTTGTAGCCAGTTTGAACACAGTCCGACTCTTAGCGACAAGGAGTCCATTTCATTTCTGTCAACCCAGGAAGTAAATATTCATGTAAACTTCAGAAACAAAAACTTGGCAGACAAAGCTTCTCCTATTCAATCCTTTTGAAACGCGCATATAGACAAAATATATGCACGTATATTACGTGTGTATTATGTTTTCAGTAGACACATTTACAATAGATTATATACGTATATACAAATATGTAATATACACCTGTTTCTTAGTTTTTTTTCCAGTCATTCAATGGCAAATTCATTGTGCTTTCTGAAGTGGCAGTATTGATCGAGAATAGGCCTAACAGAGCTTGCTGGCTGGTTAATGTTCTTGTGGTACACTTGCTCTTGGTGCCATATGACAAATAGGTACTTGAATGTGTAGTTCTTTTTTTGCAGTTGCATTCTTTTATTGGGACGATTGATTTTTCTTTTTTGTGGTGGTGGGAAATGGGGAGGGGCGGGGGGGGGTTCTTTATAGTTGTGCATGTTTTGTGATTGAGGGAAGAGTGCGTTTGTGTGCGAGTGGGAGATGTATTGGGCGGGTGGGGTTAATGTTTTATGGGTGTGTTCAGTATGGTGAAACACAATGGGAAGTGGAAATGTATGAAAGATATGGATGAGGTATGAACTAAAAAGTGGATTCCACACAGGGATTGGTATCTCTTTTTTCCCCCCAAGCAGGCAACGGTAAATAATCTATACTGCATCTGATTTAATCTTGGTCTGAAATGGAATCATCCCCTACATTATATTTCATGCACCCCATACTTTTCTGTCTTTAACATTGTGTAAAGTTCTACCACGCTGAACACAGCCCTTTGTTTAGAATTACGTTTAAGCTATATCAGACACTGGGCTAGGAGAGGAATTGACGGAGGGGAGGAGGGAGAAAAGTTTATTTTTCTGAATGTAATTCACCATTATCCACACTATGACTCCACTGCATGGACTGAATACAAGCAGCACTGCAGCACCACTCTCTCTCATCGGTCATTTAATGACGAAAAAAGCTCTCTTGGCTCCCTTTGTTTTGGAATAGACTGTACTTGATCATTGTTCTGATTGTGGAATATAATACTGAGTCACATGGGAAGTCTTCTCAGTTTTTCTAAGGAGGTTTTGGAGGTTTGGTGATGCCTGAATGATCTGCCCCTGACTCGTTGCTTTGATTTCAGGATACATAAAGTAAAAGATAATTTTACAAAGCAGATTGTCTCCTGAACCTTTCACTTGTTCTGGGCCAGCTGGCTCAATATTGGCTTAAAGACACCAGAAGGAGGCAACTAGGATTTGGAACCAAGTTCCTTGTTCTGTTCTGAACGGTTGTGAAATAGCCACAAACTGGCAAAGCAGCCAAGAGACAGAACTGAAATTCTTGATGTTTTCACAGGGTTTTGCAGGTTGGAAATGAACCTTAGCACTCTAAGCCACTCCCCTCTGACTTCTCTGGTCACTCTTTATATATCCATGAGTATTGATTGACTGATATATGTAGTATGAGGACAATGCTAAGTTTCACATTTATTGTTTTATTTATTCCAATGCTTTTAGCCGTTTTAAAAATGAGAAGTGCTGTATTTTGAGGACAGAATGAGATTATGATAAGCTTGTGTGTGTTTGAGAGTGATGTATGGGCTTTACCCCCATCACCTTCAACGAGGGGGGTCACAGGAAGGATGAGGAGATACCCAGGGTTTTCACCATCCCTCCCTTCTTCCTGTCCCTCTAATTTCCCAGTATGATATTGTGATGTTTCAGACCATACGGTGAACATAATCTTCAATAAAAGATGGATTTAAGTTTAACCGCTGCCATGTTTTTGTTTTTCAGTAACAAACTTGAAATGTCAACATGTGCCTTTCATAAGCACTGACTGTTCAATACAAAAACACAATACATAGTTTGTACATTGTGTGGCAAGACCACAAGACATTCTGTGCACTGTGCTGTTGGGATAGGTTAGACATCCAACATTGGACATAGTGTTTTTCTTAATGTTTTCCTCATTATTGCTCACTAAATACATATTTGCTGTGGTCCACAAGGGTATAGATTAACCAGCTCAATTTTAGTGCTCTCATGCATTTTCAGGCGTCTATTCTTAAAATTTGAAGGAGGACTAATCAATAGAATTGTCTTGGATCAGCAGTTTTAGGTGTAGCAGACATGACAACATAAGTATTATTATGCTGGACTCAAAACAATTTTCTCTATATGTATATCTTTCTCTAGATGAAGACATATAATATTTTGAATAGGCTTTAAATAAAATCACAAATTTTCAATAACACAGCACTGGGTCAAGATTAGCTTCAATCAGACTTGTTTATGTTTTGCATTAACAGTTTCATAAAATTGATGAAATGTCCTACATTTTCACAAACATGTTTTGCATTTTCACAGCGAGACTCACAATCACCGGGGAAACTAATTTGGGCCAATCAAATTTCAAATAAAGGATGAAATGAATATCACCAAGAACAAATAATTAAAATCAGTGAAGCGACTGTGTGAACATGAAATAAATACAATGGAAAAACCATGCATTTCTCCCATTTCTTCAGCCTTCAGGGTTAAATGTCCATTTTATTGAACATCATTCCATTGTAATAATCACACGTGCTGAAAAAATCCCGGTGTGGTTCTTTTGGACTTGCATTGCACTAGAGTTCCTGTCAGTGCTGCCTGGCTGCGTGGAGATCAAATTTTATCCCATCATTAACAATGTAGACAAACAAAGTGGTAAGGTATACACTCACACACACTCGAACAGTGTCAGATGCAAGCCTTGGAGAGTGAAAGTTTCACTTTGTTTTTGTGACGTGGGCCTAAAGTCTCCTGAGTAGATGCAGGAGAGAGAAGCGAGCAGCAATATTGTGAACAGAATAAGATGCAGCCCACATTAAAAACAAAAATGACCATTAAATTAGTAGCTGGCTGGAAACAAGTTAGTCGTGAGCTATTTCGCCGGCAGCCAGTACTTGTGGTATAAACTGCATCATTTTTGTTTTACATTTACAACATGCTCTTTACTTAACTTCTGTAAGAGGCCCTCTGTTAACAATGATACACTATGTGTTGCAGGGTCACACTACTTTGTGAGCGGAGGCCAGATAAGAGGAGTCATCAGATCAAAGTGTCCACCTCCCTTTCTGCCCTTTTCCAAGAGATAAGACAAGTTTAGAATGAGTGATGTATTGAGTGTCATAGCCTAGTTAGTACACACTAATTATTCTCTGGGCTTTCTCCTCTCAAGACTGCAACTCTCCTTGCTCACAGCACAAGATGCAAAAACTGCACATTTATCAAACAAATGTCTTGTGAGCTGTGGTGCAGTAATACATTGTTCTGTTTTGTGGTAGAGCAGCAAGAGGGCCTCACACATAAAACTAGCTCGCTACTCGGCTCAGAAAACAAAAGCATAGGCCTTCAAAGGCCTTCAAAAGACTTTGAATAAGGTGTTTCTAAAACAGAATGTGCATACTGATTGATAAGCTATCTGATGGTCCAGTAGATTTATAACGGCATTGCACGATGTCCTATATAGTCACCACTTGTGGGCTAGTATCATTCTTTTGACATCTGAATTGGGCTTCTATATGAATACTCACCCTGGATTATGGCAAATGTACTGGTAAATGACCATTCAAATTGAGCAAATGATTGACCACCACAACGAAATCAGGGGACGACATGGCTCGGCTCCAGTCTGACCATCCGTCACGCACAATATCTTGGACACCGCTGATTGGATTTTAATTAAACTGGGGGAAATGATGCGTATCATTTCACTGTTCTGGGAAAGGGGGTGCTACAATGTTTACTTGTTATTGATTGGCCCAAGGGGTCCTGCATCAATCGTAGGAGATGACATTTTTACTTGTTTATATCTAACATTTCATATATAGTATATACATATACATATATTTTCACTTCTTATTTGTGATATTTAGTTGTTATGATTCTTCTTGTAATAGACCAAACCTTGGTAATCGATCCTCTCCCTTCCTTCCTCCTTTTTTTAGTTCCTTCCAGAGATAGCACAATAACTATATTAATATGTATGTTCTCTATTTATTCGCACTGTGGACATGTTGGTGTGACTTTGTGCCCCCTGAAAACATTTGGCTTTGCTGTGCCCCTGGTTCCACACTCTCTGTTGCAGTGTAGAGCAGATCCACTTAAGTCCACTGTGCTCCAGCCAAGGGAGCAACAAGATAGGCTAATCTCTAACCATTCCTATCCAACTCTCCCGTTTCCCACATTCCACAAGTGGCACTGCTCTGTGTGAGAAAGGGTGCGCGTGTGTGTGTGTGTGAGAGAGAGAGAGAGAGAGAGAGTGGGAGGGCAGTGTGTGTGATAGAGAGAGAAGTGGGGAGTGTGTGTGAGAGAGCACTATGACCATGTGAGCACTATGACCCTCTCAGAGCAGCTACATTACTTATTGTACTGTTGGCGCTCTGAGTCTCTCCAGCTTACTGCAGAAGAACAGCAAACACACTTAGTTCTCAGGTGGTTTTCTTAAATTAGACCTAATTAAATCAGCCACCAGGCTCCAAAAGAGCCCCGAAGGCAGCGGAGTATGGAGCTAGGAGAATGCACCAGAAACTTGGACTTCCAGGAGGCAGGTGGAGGGCAACCACCGGAGGTGGATTCCACCATCACCACCGCCGACCCCGGCAAGGAGAACCGGGACTCCACCGGGGTGCACCTGGACTCGGACGCCGCTGAGTACACGCAGATCAAACCATACGCCGGGATGCCCAAGGAGGTCTTGCTGCTGTACTCCAGCCAAGCCCGGTACCGAGTGCCCCGCCAGATCCTGTTCTGGCTGACGATGGCCTGCACCCTGGCCTTGGTGGCGCTGACGGTCACGGTGATCATCCTGTCACCTCGGTGCCTGAGCTGGTGGCAGGCCTCCCCGGTGTACCAGGTCTACCCCCGCTCCTTCAGAGATTCAGATGGCGACGGGGTCGGAGACCTGCAAGGTAAGATGATACACTACACTATACGCTCTAACTTAACTGATCTCCTAGGAGAGCACAACGGTCTATCCAAGTAAAAAGTGTTATTATTATTATTGTTATTAGGGTTTCAAGCCCGCAGCCCTATTGTTTTTCTTCTTGTTCTTCTTCTTCTTCTGCCATACCCTAAACTGATCTGGAAATCAGTAATCTCGCATAAACACATCTCTGTGTAAAACAAAACAGAGGTCTGGAGAAATTCAAGGAGAACTGTTGGTTAGAAATAACTTCTTGGCCAAGAAGTTATTGTCCCTAACTGACTGACTCCCCACTGTTGAAATGTGCATGTGTGACTCTTTGTCTGACTGACTTGTTGAAGTCCCTTTGTGCAGGCCATCGATATATAACTAATCTATGTACATTTACCCTTGAGCTGTCGTTTGCTTATATGAAAATCGCTAACTGCAGACGAGAGGTAATTATTTTGTTCTTAATCATTGCAAGCATAGGAATATGGCATAATAGAAGCAACATGTAACACAATGACTTCTAATAGAAACAAAAAATACAGAATATTTGCCTGATACACACAAACAGGAAGGGAGTCATATTTCCTAAATGCTTAATTCTAGACCATACAAACTTCACTTAGGCCTACCTTTTTGCAAGGGGCCCAAAGTGTGTCAGACTACATTTGGTCATGCTGAATAGCACCACCATCAAGAGTCAGGACAAATTGGCAATTTTTTCAAATGGCAATAAGTCAGGCACCATCTCACCTGCAGTTACAGGACTTTCACCAAAATGTTCTATCGTTGAGATGGAGAACTTTTCCAAAATGATGAATCAAGCTTATATTCTCACTGTCAAATCATTTGCCCATTAGGCTTGGATCCCACTAATGGCTGGCTATATTTATTATTATTATTATTACAAAAAGTCTTAAATTATCTAAATTTAAGGCCTTAAAAACTATTAAAATGTCTTAAATGGAGTATGTTCAGTAATTAGGAATTCAAAAGTTCCTCTATATGCATATATGTTCAAGGATGTTTGATTAATACATCATTAACACACACACACACACACACACACACACACACATATACACAAGATGCTCCTTTCATTACATGCACACTGAATTTATTTTCTTTTTCAAAATTTTAACAATTACAGCACCACTGGATGCTATATGATAAAAGTGTTAGATGGATAAAAAGTTATTTTCCCACAACTCCTACTTAGGCCATATGAGTTGGTCTGATTCATTAATCAAGGTAAAATAAAATGCTATCTCTGGTAAAATAAAATCAAGGTAAGAGATAATTATTTCTTATTAAATCAGTTTATCACTTACTCTGTTGCTACTATGCCATTTATGCCTACTATGCCATTACATTTTCAGGTATCTGCACCACTCTCTGCCATTGTTACGGGTTAATAGTCTGTGTGACAAGTTGACTCCAATCTTGACAGCATCACTTTTAATACAAGTCACTTTGCTGTCCCACATTCTTTCTCCCTCATTCATCGATGCTTTATTTCTGGCAGGTATCCAAGAGCAGCTGGATTATTTCCAGTACCTGAACATCAAGTCAGTTTGGATCAGTCCCTTCTACCGCTCTCCCATGAGGGACTTTGGCTACGATGTGGAAGACTTCAGGGCCATCGACCCGCTCTTTGGAACCATGCAGGACTTTGACGAACTCCTGGCTGAAATGCACGACAAAGGTGTGTGTTTGGGGCGGGCTGTAAGCATGCCTGTGTGTGTATATATATATACTGTATATATTTGGCGGTGGGTAGGGGGAGGAGTGATAGTTGGTCATCATGCATCTCCCTTTGGGGTAGCGGGGTGGCCTATTGGCTGGAAAGACCGTCCTTGAAGGTCCTGGGTTCAAGGACCCTGTGTCCCCAAGCATCTGCCCCGCTGACGTGTTCGTGAGCTAGCCTCTGAATCCCTACTGGATCCAGGGACACTGTTCTGTAGCTCATCCTGACCTCTCACCTCCCTGTGGAGGTGGGAAAATAGAAGTGAAAATAGAAATTCCCTGTGGGGATAAATGTACTATCGCATTTCCTGTCTGACCTGTCTGAACATGACAGCATCAAAAATCTGTCTGTTTTCCTGTGCGTATCTGTATGTCTTCCAGTCGTTCTAACCTCTCTCTGTCTCCTATAGGCTTGAAACTGATCATGGATTTCATTCCCAATCACACCAGTGACCAGCACCGCTGGTTCAACCTGAGCCGCGCTGGAGACGAGCACTACAAGGACTACTATGTCTGGACTGACTGCAACGAAACTGAACCAAGGCCTAATAACTGGGTTGGTACATAGCTCCTCAATGCACAACGTGCTGTCTTTGTCTATCTGCATGTTGGTGTCTGCTTTTGTTATTGTGTGTCAGTCTCTGAACCTCAGCTGATGTGTATGCGTGTTGTGATGGAAAGTGTCAATCAGTGGATGATTAGATGGCTAACAAGGAGGATGGAGGGAAAGTAAAGGTGCTCTTTTCCTTTAATTCTAATATCATCAGATAGATACATAAAGGGGAATGGGGACACCTCTCTATTCTCCTCATCTCATTCCCATCTTGTCCTGTCTTCTCTCCTCAGGTGAGTGTGTTTGGGAACTCGTCGTGGACCTATGATGAAGTTAGAGGAAAGTGCTACCTGCACCAGTTCCTCAAAGAGCAACCAGACCTCAACTTCAGAAACCCACATGTCCGCAAAGAGATGATGGTAAGATTACATGCCACGCTCATTCAAAGCCCTGTTTTTTCTCATATGCTACACACTGGGTTTATAAACATGGTACATGCACTCGCTATCTCTGTGCCACTGACTCATGGTTACACATTACCTTTAGCTGATTAACCCTTGTCTGTCTTATACTGCTGCACACAGCACAAAGTACAACAGAGGATGATTGTACTCTCTCTATGGTCCTTTGTAGTATTAGACTGAAGACACCAGTGGACTCTTTTGGTGGAAAGGGTGGAAAATAAAACAATTTCACAAAGAACCATTGACACATTGACATTGCAGTACTAATGAGTATAGTGCTGCACTCCTTGCAGTCTCATTCTTGTATTGTAGGCATATGTATAACTCTTTTCAACTTCTCTACTCAGGACATCATTCGTTTCTGGCTGGGAAAGGGAGTGGATGGCTTCCGCATGGATGCAGTGAAGCACCTCCTTGAGGCCGTGCATTTGAGGGACGAACCACAGGTCGATCCAAGCAAACCCCCAGTGAGTTTTGCCTCTCAGCACCTCATGATGTCTAGCCTCGCTCAGTTCAGTCTAGCTCAGGTACACCCGATGGACTCAGAACCATAGATGATCTATAATGGGCCCTGGTTGTGCTTTAGTAATCGATGGTAACTAGCCGTTGCACTTAGCAGTCAGCGCTGTTCTCTGGTCTGGCTCAAACTGCTAATTCTGCACTCACGAGCGCCATGTGGCCACCAGAGTTGGAAAGGACTGTCTCATCTGATCTGCCAGTTGAAATGCATCCATCTCAAATGGCGGAGCAGGTGTTATATTGTGTGCTACCAATCACATGTCACTCCATGTAAGGTGGCGCTTCAGGTGAAATCAAATTTTCCTTCAATGATAAGCACCAAGGAGTGCTTCTAGGAATTCTGTAACCCTTGATAGTTGTGCCACTGGTTACATGTAAGATAAATTAATCATGAATTTTGTGCAATTTTGTGCCAATGTGCCAACTATTTACAAATATAGCACAACATTTAAATGTTGGATAGCTGGATGTTTGAAGTAGTTGCAGGGAGGATGGTTATATAGAGGACAAACACAGATACTCACTGATACATTAATTGGGGAAGCTGCCCAATACTGTGGTTGTACTGTTGGCCTTTCACTAAACAATATTTGATGTGTAATTTTGCTTTTGGAGACAAATTTCAATATTGTGTGGAAATCATCTTTCATCATCTTTTATTCTGGGGCGATTCAATCAGAGCAGGCATGTTATTGGCAGTCTTTAGGCCTGGCTTGCATGTTGTGTGATTTTCAATGACGTGATGTATCATAATAATAATAATGATAATATATAATATATGATAATATAATGATAATATATAATAAGAGTTGGCAAATAATAATATAATGAGAATACGTTAACCTGCAGTTAACTTGGCAGAGCCAGTGAAGAAGGTAAGAACCAACATTCAGAAAGTCATTAAGTCACAGTTCTGTTGGTCTGTCTTTTTTTTTTTTTTTTTTCCGGTGCAAACTACACAATTGAGCTGACCAAAAGCTTCTGCTGCTGCTCTATTGTGCTCACATCACCTGCCAACTCTTCTTCCTCTGAGCTCAGGAGATCATGGTTCATTTTGGTTAATAATCTCTGAAAGAATCCTGTTATGTTGAGTTATATAATTATACAATGTTAACTTATTACAATGTGTGATATGTCAGAGTACATATTTTAATTGTATAAAGATAAAAAAGCAGCATGGTAGGCAGAAGCAGCTCCACTGAAGCGGTACTTTCCAATGCAGTTCAACAAGTGAGTGAGAGAGTTTTTACTTTACATGATGTATCATTTATCTCTGGCTGGTAGATAGGGTTCATTTAGCGCCCCGCTTGAGAAAATGCTGTTCCTGCTATTCACACGGCAACATTGTTTCATGCAGAACTGAACTTAATAAGAAGGAGTTTTTGTTCCATGGAGACTGAGGTTATTTCTCACAGTGGAAAGATTAGTTGAAAAGAGGCATATTTTAGTGGATTAACAAGTCATTGGGATTTACTGAATAACACTATAATACTGAGACTGACTGACTGGTCTACTCGCTGTTGACTGAACGGTTTACTGACTGCTGCAACATTCCACCCAAACTCACTGCCTGCTCTACTTAAGCAATAAGCCATGAGAGGCTGTGCTTTGTAGCGATTTTAGAACAAAACAAGAGCCGTTGTTAGGCATGATGCAGTTTTTTACTCTTTTACAAAACAGTGATAACATACCATTGTAATAAAAGAGAATGTGTTCAGTGTTTTTTAAATCAACAATTAATAAATAATACCATTAAATAAATGCTATTTGTTAGCAAAGCAATATATTTCTAGTACCATTATGAGTTGCTTTTTTCTGTGCATTAATACTTAAATTAACAGTTATGCAGTCATGTTTGTGTGTTTATTGGATATTTTATGACGAATTTGAACGAGATTCAGTCAGTCAGAATAGAGGACTGCAACTAGGCCTATCTGTTTTAGGATTTTTGTTGAATGGTTGAATAGTTTACTGACTACACTCTGTACACCAATGACTGCCAGGCATCTGCTTCAGGTCACACTTATTCTAAATATGCAGATGACACAACATTGGTAGGGTTCCTAAAATCTGAGAATTCATCGGTGGAGGGTTCTGAGAGGGAGACACAGGGTTTTATTCAGTGGTGTTCAGATAATTTTCTTAAGGTCAACGTAAAGAAAGCGAAAGAGATAGTCATAGATTTTAGAAGGAAACAGACAATAGTTCCCCCCTCCAAGATTAATGGTGAATTAGTTGAGCGGGTCTCAACTTACAAGTATCTTGGAGTGTGAAATTGATGATCACTTAAGATTCAATGAATGTGCATGGAGTAAGTCTAAGAACAGAGGCTGTTCTTTCTTAGGAAATTGAATCACTTTAGAGTAGACCGTTGCATCCTCCAGATGTTCTACAAATCTGTCCTGCAGAGCATTTTGTCCTTCGGCCTGATCTGCACCTTCGGAAATATGTGTGTTCAAGATCATGCCAAACTGCAGCGCAGGATCAAGACAGCAAGTAGGATCATTGGGGTTGATCAGGTGTCTACAGCACAGCTGTACAACGACCTTATTTTAAAAAAGGCTGATCAGATCCTCAATGATCCTACCCATCCTCTCCACCTGAAATTCCGAAGGAGTAGCAGGTCGAACGGCAGAATCCTGCAGCAGAAAATTAGAACAAGGTACAGCAAATCATTTGTGCCTATAGCAATTAGATTACTAAATGAGAGATAGATGTGCACCTATATTACTAGGTCTGGGTATTTGATTGTGTATATTGTACATTTAAATTGTATTTTGTTTGTGGGTATTTGGATTGTGTATATTGTATATTTAGATTGTATATTGTATATGATGTATATTTTATATTGCTAGCGTTGCTCAGGATATTCTGTTGACGTGTGTGTGTGTGTGTGTGTTTGTTTGTTGGTGTACCTCTGTGTTTTAAACGAGACGTGTATGACCACATGAATTTCCCTGTGGGATAATAAAGTTTACCTTGATTTTGACCTTGACTGTTGTAGCATTCAAGCCAGAAACCACAAACCTTATAATATCCCCACTAATGGTTATTTTATGTAATATTCCTAACACTTTGTAGGATGCTATAATCTCAGACTGGGACTTCCATCACAGTTGTACCACCAGTCAGCTACTGTAACTGAAAACCTGACCAGTAATAGCCATATTATTTTACATTCCTAACACTCTAGGAGTCTATAACTTCGGAGTGGGACCTGCACCACGACTACACCACCAGTCAGCTGGGGTTGCATGAACTGCTGAGGGAATGGAGGGCAGAGATGGACATCTACAGCCGCGAGCCTGGCAGATACAGGTATGGGAGCTATAAGCTATATTGGGAGATGTATGGACTATTATGTAATTGGACTGATACAAATGATTTAAAGGCAGAGATGTAAGATTAGAAGACACAAGTAGGGCACAAATGCAAATACAAGATAATGCACCTCAAATGCAAATTGGAAACATTTAATCTTATCATTGATTTACCAAAGCATCATTGAGATTTAATATCAGATTTTGTAATATTATTAGCCCCACGACAGCAGTGGCTCCAAGGATTGCAATGTTGGTCGGTCAGGGACGCTTCCACAAAATTCTCTATACGATAAGCTAAAAAGCTTAGATGAGTTTGAAATGATTTGGAGAGCTTTACTTTCCATGTGAAACAGAAGTCAAGGTTGGCATTTATAACTGTGGAGCAGTTTGCATATAAACTCCATACATAACATAAGCTCTTGCCCCACTTCTAGGTTCATGGTGACAGAATCATATGATTACCATGAGGTGGACAAGACCATGATGTACTACAGCACCCCACTGGTTAAAGAGAGTGACTTCCCCTTTAACTTTTACCTGCTAGACCTGCCCCAGAACACCAGCGGCTTGTGGGTTCAACAGCTGGTCCACCTCTGGATGGCTAACATGCCCAAGGGACAATGGCCCAACTGGGTGGTGAGTCTACGGCCTGGGACCTTTGTTGCATATTGCCTTTCCTGTCTCTCTCCACTTTCAACTGTCCGTCAGTATCAGCCCTTCATGTCACTCTAACTCTGCCGAGTTTTATGATTAACCCCTCAAGTTTCTCTCTTAATTTCTCAACCTACTTAGCTTATCCCTCCCTCTTTCTGACCTCCATTTCTTCCCCAACCCCTACACATCCACTTCACCCTTTCTCTTACCCTCCCAACTCATCTCACTCTCTCCTTCCCACCTCCTTACTTTTTTACCTCCTCACCCTCTCTCTCTCCCCTCCACACCATCATCAGGTAGGGAACCATGACAAGCCTCGAATTGCCTCCAGTGCTGGTCAGAATTACGTGCGTGTCATCAACATGCTGCTGCTGACACTTCCAGGCACAGCCACCACCTACTACGGCGAGGAGATCGGCATGGAGAACATCAATGTTACACAGAGTCAGATACAGGACCCTGCTGGCAAATACAATGCAGTCAGTACAATACATATACTGAAATACACTCAAATATTCACATATAGTGCCAACAAGATGTACTGTGACAGTAGACTAAACAAACACATCAACGCTGATATTATTACACATACTGACGCATGATATAGGGTTGCACCTATAGTGCAAGAGAGTGTGCTAGGCATACAGTATATGCAAATATGCATTTAAGTGTATACATACATATACTGTACATTCAATGTTCTATGTCAGAAGCAGCATAAGGGCCAGGCTAAATCCTCTCCTCTCGCTGCAGAGTGCCAGTCGGGACCCTCAGCGGTCTCCAATGCAGTGGAGTGGTGAAGTGAATGCGGGCTTCAGCAACAAAACCAACACCACCTGGTTGCCTGTACACCCTAACTATAGCACTGTCAATGTGGAGGTATGTGCACTACACACAGTTTCACCTAACCAAACTCTCTAAAGACTCTGTTTTAGTGCTAATCCAACACAGGAGAAAAGTCTGGCTGATGCTTTTGTCAGGTGAAATTAAATGTTTGTTTTTATTCAACCAATCACAATCCACAGGGTTGCTCAAAACTAGAGCGCTGATGCGCATCTTGTTAAGTTACATGTTAAATAGTATTTGTTGTGGTGGTGCACCATGTTGTACAAAGAAAATAGTGAAGTGCAGGTTGTGGTGAATGAATGGAGGAAAAAGCTGTCAGGAAGTGACACATCTGTCGAGTCAGACAAACACACTGATGCGGTTTTGTGGTGTTGATCTGAGCTACGATGCCTGAGTTTAGAAGGCTTATTTGGATCCCTCTTAATGTCTGCAGAGGCAGATTATTTTTCCAGTAGTGTGTTCAGAGCGTTAAAATAATTAATTGGGTGCCTTGCATTTTTGCTGTATCTGCCTGCTGAACGCAAATAAAAAACACAATTAATTTTACCTATTTAACATGGAGTTTTTTATTCCATGTTTAGCTTGCAATTAAAAGATCAACTATTGATATGATGATCAGATTTTTTGTTGTTGTTTGTATCCAGCCAAACAAAACAGCTTTTTTATCATCTGTCCTCTTGCTGCTCTTCTCCCAGGCCCAGAAGAAAGATGAAGGTTCTGTTCTGGCCCAGTACCGTTTCCTGAACACTCTGCGTCAGTCAGAGCTCCCGCTTCACCGTGGCTGGTTCTGCTACGTTCACGCCGACACCAACGTCTTCTCCTACCTCCGAGAGCTGGGCGGGCTTAACCGGGCTTTCCTCATAGTCCTCAACTTTGGCAAAGAATCTGCCGTCACAGATCTCTCCTCCGTTAGCGAGTTACCAGACCAGTTGATGGTGGTGATGAGCACCGACCGGGTGAACGATGGGAAGGTGTTGCATAAGTCTCGCATCCAGACCGCAGCAGGAGAAGGTTTAGTGATCCAGTACTCCACCCACACCCGGTTTAATCCCAACCACCCCACGCAGTGCTATGTCTCTGAGAAGGCCTGCTATCTGGGGGCCTTGGACATACTTTATAAATGCTAATATGAAAGGACCATGGTATCAAATTATTACAGCTTCACAGTAGCAATCAAATAATCCAAGATTTTTCTTCAGTATTCACCCTTTAAGGGATATATATCATATATGTATCATATGATATAAATGTATATATCATATGTAGTAGTGGTTGTCTGTAAATGTTTGGGTGATTGGGGTTCGATCCCCGACTGCATCCATGCTACCTCTTCCTGTTGCGTCGAGGCCGAGGAGGGTCCAGGCCGAGTTCTGTGTAGAGGAAGGCTAGCTGGAGGGCAGACTGTGTTGGGAGAGGAGACACAGGACAAGCTTATCAGTCTGGACACTTTAACCATACGTTTTACTCTCTCAAAACTGCCGAGGGTTGGATTCAATTCAATATGCAAAACCTTTGATATTACAGTATACCATGTTTTTTTTTTTTTTAATTTGATCTGTTGAGAAATGATTTAGACTGAACTTCTACTTTTATGAAATTTTAGTTACTCTGATTCAAATTTAAAACTTAATTCAGTGAACTGAACTCAACCCTGGCAAGAGTGTTATTACTATTACAAAGTTGAATTGGTTTCTGAACTACGATATAATGCTGTGGATGTCTATAATTTGACTGAGTCCATTAAGGTTTATAGGTTTATAAGACAATAAAGCTACGTTATGGTGCTGGAGTGGAGGTTTTATTGTGGCCGTCATTGCCTCTTGTTAACTGATCACTGGATGGAATGTAAGGCATATACTTTTACTAGTGTTAGTCCTCTCCACACAGAGAAAACTGAGATTACTGTGATGGTCACTGGATTGCACATTATTTAAAAATAAACACCTTGAAAACACTGGATGGAAGTGGATTTGACTGAAGAACACTGCTGCAGTAAGAAGGTATCTAAGAGTATATACTTATATTGTGGTAGAGACTATTACTGTATGAAATATTAATATTAATCTATATTTTTTGCCGTTATTTTATTGTTTGCTGTTAGATAAACTGTATTTTGAGGGCATGAAATGCTAAATCCTTATTTCAAATGTGTACAAAACAGGTATCCAGGGGAATGCGAAAGATTCATTCCACCAGATCACAGATACAGCTCTTAATAACAAGGGCCACAAAATAGTTAATTAACAACAATTTTAAATGTGTTAAAGCAATAAAAAATTTGTTTACATTTTTATGTAAGCTTTATGTAGACTGGCAACTTAATTTTAGTAAGTAACCATTAGGGGACAGTAAATCGGCATTTTAAGCATTTATATCTGTAATTTATATAGTGAAAAAATTCCACATTGGGGCTTTAATTTTTTTTTTTTTTTTTTACTTAAGAACATTTTCACTTTTCAGCATGTGCATCTCCAAAAATTACCCCTTGAGAAAAAGGACCCTGAATTAAATAAGGCTACCTGTGTCTATTTTGCCTTGTATTTTAGAAAGTACCATTTTAAGATTTTTAAAATGAAGGCAAGTGAGTTGTGGTGACTGCTGGTCCTTAGAGAAGACAGTAATAGTGATGGACAGTTCATGAACACCTGCTCAGCCGTGTATGCCAAAGTGACAGATCCCTATAGGACATTATTACACTCTTGCAGGAGAGTCAGTTACCTCCTCCAACATCAGCTCAAAGTCTTCTGGTCCGAGGTGATTTGCTCCAGGCTGGACATTCAGAACCACGTTTGGTACTGGTTCACATTCTAACAGAAAGAGGAAGAGAGAGAGTGACAGAGGGAGGGAGGAGGACTGGAAAATGAGAGGAAAAGGTCTGATATTTAAAACTTCCCTCGGACATTTCTCTTATCTCACTGTTTGCCCACTTCCTCTGTTCCCCTTTCTCTCTCAATCCTATCGCCCCAAATCCTTTCTCTCACTCTCTCTCTCCCCAGTCTATCTTTACTCTTCTTTCATTCATTCGTGCTCCCATCTGATATTGCCATCCCTCCTCTCAACCTCCTCCATATTATCCCCCCCCACTCCTCCCTCCCTCTCTTCCCCCCCCACCCCGTCTCTGTGGTACGGGCTGTTTCACAAGTGCGGTCTTGACCTTGACAGCTCCCAGTCTGTGGCGTCTAATCTCTCTCGCTCTGATACACTATCTCTTTACCATGCTAATGGGCCTGCCCACCCGCCCGCACGTGTCTATGTGCCATCAGCACTTTATCAAAGGCTCCGGAGAGCAGAAAGAGATTAGGGAGACATACACACACTTTTAACTGCCTAGTGTATGTGTGTATGAACAACAGAAAAGTAAGAGAGGGAGAAAGAGAGAGAGAGAGATAATGTGCGCATTTGAAATGAGGAGAGTGAAGGCAGTGCATGAGAGAGGGGTGTAAAGCGGAGTACAACCAATGTGGTGGAGGGAGATTATAAGTGAGAGGGAGAAAGAGCCCGTCTAGAAATCGCCGTCAGGGGGGAAAATCAGAGCAATTCGCTGACGCACACACATATACACACTATGCTACAAGGTGACCTATGCTGTACTTCTTTGGTCTTGAACTTCGAATGCTGTTACCACTTCCCCTAGACAGAAAGACAGACTCACAGAAGCCCATTACTGCTGGCTCTCTAGGCATGCACACTGACACTACTATTGGGAGTTGACCCTGAACTATTAAAGCCTCTGCTTATGGGGAAATTACATCAAAAAGAATGTGGAGCAAGTACAGAAATGCACACTGGAATGCACACATACTATGTCTCACACACACACACACACACACACACACACACACACACACACACACACACACACACACACACACAGGCTTGCATGGTTGCACACATACACATCTACACCATCAACAAACTTAATGGTAATGCTGAACCTCCGCTGTACCTCTGCAGAACCTCTGGTGTGTGTCAGTGTGTCTGCATGTGTGTGTGAGAGACAGGGTTTGTGTGTACTTGCCTGATACAGGATGAATGGTGAAGTGTGTATGAATGGCTTTCTTCAGCCGCTCAGTGTACTTGAGGACCCCTGCCAGGGGCACCCTGGCATCGCCACTGTAGGCTGTCAGCAGCATGGAGGGGTAGCGCTGTTTCACACAAACACACACGCACACACACACGCACACGCACACGCACACACACACGCACACACACACACACACACACACACACACCACACACACACACACACACAGAGGATACATTAGCCTAGTTTCCACTAGTGTTCTAAACAGGGATTATTAATTATTTGTGGCACCCAATGTCCCCCAAATCAACATTTCTAAGATTCTTTGCATCTTTTTTCCAACACAGATTATCCGTCAGTGGTACAATGGGTCCAATCAAACAAACAGAATTTCTGGTACTGTGTTGGAAAGATTTCCAGTTAGCTGTATGTAGTGTAGACCTGTCTCTCAGTAGTCTAGTAAAGTGCTATTCAAACACTGGCTCTGGGTCTTCAACTTAGTCTGAATTAATGGTTATCCACTGGTGTTGTGCAGGTGTATTTTCCCCTTTGTTGTCTGCCTCTCCATACCTGAGGAGTAATGTTGTGAAGGGGACAGTAGGAGGCGATGGTGAGTCTGTGCTGTGGGTTTGTTAGGGGGTCCCCCCATTCCTCTCTCTCCTCCACAGTTAGAGGCAGCATGGGATCCTCCATAGTTCCCAACACATCCAGGAAAGGAGCCTAAACACAGGGAGAGATGGATCAGGATGTGTGTGTGTGTGTGTTTTATGAGTAGGGAGACGGCCCTTCAACCGGATGACCTGGGTTTAAGCCTTGCATTGACAGGCATCTGCTCTGCTGAAGTGTCCTTGAGCAAGACACTGAATCCGGACGAAAGAGAGGGATCAATGAAGTATCACTTTATACAAGGTGCTGTATAGACTATAATTCAAGCTCTACCTCTCACATACACAGATTCTCTTATTTACTTACTCTCACTTTCACTACTTTACCTCTCACATTTTGTCTTTGTTGCTTGTTTATGTTTTGTTTTTATTCTCTCTGTACTGTTCATTTTGTCTTTGTTGCTTGTTTTTGTGAAGCACTTTGTAACTCTGGTTTTAAAAAGGTGCTATATAAATAAAGCTTTCCTTGATTCATCTTCTCACCTGCAGTGTGACAGCCTGCATCAGGTGTGGGTGTGTGTTGCACAGCGCCCCCACCGGCACGGCCCCAGCACTGCAGGAGGTGAGGGCGGTGCGCGAAGGAGAGGAGACTCCCAAGGCGAAGAGGTGATGGAGACAGGCGAGGAGGTCCTCCACTCCTCTCTGCTTCCCCTCCACACGAGCCTGTCTCTGCCAGGACAGACCCCGTTCTCCTCCGCCCCTGGGGGGCGAAAAGACAGAGAAGACAGATGCAGCTGAACACACATAACACAAGGTAAAGCTTGAATTCCAGACTCAAGACTCAGCCCCCACAGACTTGGAGGGAATCTAAAAATGCACCTGTAGCTTCCTGCGTCACAACATCAATACATACTCATTCACAATCACACATTACACCACACAATATTGCTATAAATGCCTGCCCGCAAGGGATATAGCTAAAGAGAAACAGTCCCCAGAATAGTGTGCAGATAGCACTTACATATGCCTCATGCCACCAGCTAACCTGCCAAGTAACTTAGGTTTCATGCTGTTGGTGAGGTAATGTGTTACCTGATGTGGCAGTAGGCTAGAGCCCAACCCTGCTCCATCAGTAGCCTTCTCTCTGGGCAGAACTCCATGTTAAGATCCCTGCCATAAGCTCCATAGACATGGACCAGTAGTGGCGCTTCCTTCAGACACTCCACAGGTACTGCATGGAACACAGTCACTGGCACCAAGGTATCGTCCTACAGAGGAGGAGAGGCAGGGAGACTGGTTTGGAGGCATGATGAAAGAGAGGCTACTAAATTTTAAATCTTAAAAAAAATCTTTAAAAAATCTTTAAAGCAAAGTTTGTAATTGCAAACTGTATTACTTGTGCCTGTGTGTGTATATATGTATATGATGAGGTGTCTAAGAGAGCATGGAAGAGCAAAAGAGAGACAGGCACTGCCTATATTGTTGGAGTCTTCTGTCTCTGGTGGCTAGCTGTCAACAGATTATTACCAGTGGACACTTGAGACTCTACACTAGACACAATGCCTACCTCCCCACAGATACCTTTTCAGTTTGTGTGCATGTGTCTTATGTGTCAAGTGCTCTTACCTGGCTGCGGGCCTCCAAGCGTGTGGTGATATAATTGCCCTGGTTCTCTGGGGAGGTCCCATCTTCTTCTGTGCCCAATAAAAGGAGCCTGTCCTTGGGGTATAGACGGTACGGCACTGGGGGGTGGACCGGAGATGAGATCAGGAACTCTAACACACTGTGGTGGTCTGCCAGGCCTGGTCTCTTTGTTTCAATGGCACAGGCCCAGGAAGGGAGCTAGGGAATGAGTGTGGAAATAGGGTATAAGGAATGAATACATGAAAGCGAGAGACAGAGAAAGATGAAAAGAAAAAAAAATAAAGGGCAATGAAAAGGCAAAAATAAGAGCAAGAAAGAAAGGAAGCAAGGGACAAAAATGAAAACAAGAAAGAAGGGAGAATGCATGCAAACAAGCAAGAAATAATTTAAGAGAGTTTTATATCCTACTGACCTGTACAGTGTATGACTCCTTGGGGTGGGCTAGTGGGACCACTGTCAGAACAAGTTCACCGGTTGGCACTCTGGCAACCAACACACAGTGGTCCCCCACCACCTCCATGTCTCTGACTGCGATACCCGGGCCAGGGGAATACAAAGGCACCCAGGAGACCATGGACGGCCCTGAGAGAGGGGCCTTCAGCACCTAGGTGAGAGAAGAGATGGGAGGATAGCCACATTTATATACATTGCTGCTTTGGAAAAAAGTTTCATCTCTTTCAAATTTGATACTCTGTGAGCTGCCATGGTCCCACATGTGTACAAGATTCAAGTTGCTCCTATGGACCAACTATTAACTTTATACCCTCTATCTTTTTCATGGACTCTGCCTCTATATTCTGCGTCTGGTCTGTCCGGGGCTTAACAAGTAACCCAACTGCTATATGTGTGTATGCATTTATATATACACACTCTACCTGGTACTCTTGTCCAGGGCCTGTATTGGCCAGTATAATCAGCCATCCCCTCCAGTGCTCGACATGGTACAAGAGTTCCGGTAGACGTGGCTGCACCAGGAAGGGTTCTAAATTGGGTGTGGTTACGTCAATAAGCCACACCTCCGAACTGGTCTTGCTGTTGCAGCAGATGGTCAGTATATGTCGGTCGGTGGAAAGGGCAACCTCCACAAACACACTGGGGAGATATTGGCGTTGGTGTTGAAATTGGAGTTGGTGTGAGAGGAGAGAGTGCAGATGCGGGAGGGAGAGAAAAAGCAAGAGGGAGAGAGAGGACAGACAGGCAACAAACAAACTCTGTAAAACTGTAAACTGTAACCCTTAAACACATTATCATAACCCTAAAACAAATCTTCTGTTATGTGAGGGTCATCAATACATCCTGATACGTGCAACTTTTCAAATTATACTGTATGTATGAAGACTGGAACTCACAGCTATAGACACACCTGTCCCCCACCCATCCAAACACTTACTCAGGCTGTGTTTCCTCGAGCACGGAAGTTATTCTGGTTCTAGTGGAATTTAGGTCCAGATGAAAGACTCTGCTGCAGCGCAGACCCTCCAGAGTGGTGTAAAGCAGGACATCGTCTGTGGCCCACTCTGTGCGCACACGCATGCACACACACACACACACACACACACACACACACACAGAGGATACATTAGCCTAGTTTCCACTAGTATTCTAAACAGGGATTATTAATTATTTGTGGCACCCAGTGTTCCCCAAATCAACATTTCTAAGTTTCTTTGCATCTTTTTTCCAACACAGATTATCCGTCAGTGGTACAATGGGTCCAATCAAACGAACAGAACTTCTGGTACGGTGTTGGAAAGATTTCCAGTTAGCTGTATGTAGTGTAGGCCTGTCTTTCAGTAGTCTAGGAAAGTGCTATTCAAACACTGGCTCTGGGTCTTCAACTCAGTCTACTTTAGCCATTGCTTTATTTGTCAGCCACTGAGAATGTGATTTTTGGTCTCTGGTAGTATTCAAACCAAAAATGTGGGCTTTGCAGAGCTAGCCTCAAAGAAACTTTTCCCTGAAGAGAGAATTAAATAGCTGTTGTAGATTTCACAAAAGACATACTTTGGGTAGAGCTTTGTTTGGAGCCAGATGTGAGAAACCACATTTAATACAAGTGTAAATAGTGTAAAACTTACCAAAACTGAAGACATTTTCCAGTGTGAGTATGACCTGTGGGGGATCCAGAGGACGGGAGGCTCCTCCTCTTAGCCTCACCACCACACACCTGGACAGTTTCAACACAATCATCCATTCATTGATCAGGAAACTGCTGTCATATCAAATTTGGTAATCAAAGAAAAATATTACCACCAAATAATAATATCTTCTGAAGAATCCAGCTTTATTTACAAAGCAAATTTCGCACAACATGTGTGATTCTATTGTGTTCTATTCTATTGACCTGGGCTCTTCTCGATGACAAGTCTTCAGTGTGGCAGCAAGGTGCTTCTCCTGTGGGGACAGACGCACTCTCTGGACGGTCCACTCCACCTTCTCCTTTCTCCTGTCCTTCTTTACTTCTCTCTCCTCGTCCCCTGCAGAGCACTGTCCCAGATCTAGCACCTGCTCTGGTTCAGGTTCACCTAAACAAAGGGAGAGGAAACAGTCATTAACTAAATTGGGAATGTGAGTTTTCCTAATGATGGAATGCAAAGTGAAATGAAAAGTCATAGATGTAAATATGGATATAAAGCTACATCGGGAAAAGGTGCTGCAATTTAACACTCGCAATTACATCACATGATGATATGGGACTGGGATTTGATTGTTGTGTAGTTCAAACATGCTTTTAACATTAATGTATTAATTAATGTAAACATAAAAACTAAGTTCTTGAGTTTCTGGCTTTCAGAGAATTAATGTTAACAGTTATTAATTTCACTGCTGAGACTTAGGGACAATATATGTGAACACACAGTGTTATTCCCCTTTAGCAAGAGTTCTGTGTACCCATGCTACAGTAGGGTTTAAACAAGCTAAATTGGGGGGTAGGCAGTCCAACTATTCATAGTATTCTGTTACATCACCACACGGCCAGCTTGGTAAGAAAATAACAGGTGATTGTAATAAATGAACAGGTGATTGCAATCACATGACAAACACAGCCAATGAGCTGTATGTATTGTAAAGCGCCATATTGGTAGGAAATGCATGTGACATCATGGGAATACTATGAATTGAGACATTTTGTGCTTACTCTGTCTACTGTCCATTCTGTAGATGCCATCACCTTCAACAAAGTACACATGGTGACGTCCACAGACCTGAGGCAAGAGAAATCATATTGAATTATACCAATAAAGTGGAATTTCACTGTATCTGCAATAGACAAGTGCCTAAAGATGGAACTCCCTGGATGGCTGTCACCTGAGCCTCGCTGCCCATCCCACAGAGAAATGCACACCCAGTGTCCCTGACCTGACAACAATATTGTTGTTTGAACACTTAGCGCTCTGGGATGGGTCATAACATAAAACTGGGCTGCTGTTATGTTTATACACAATACCTCCTCGGGTAATACTGAAATTATGGTAATGAAATGGTTTAAACCCAAAGCAGAAGGCCAGCCTTACCACTGAATTATCAGGTATGTCAGAGAACCTGCTGTATGTTGCCCTCAGTCTCCTGTTGAAATACTTCTGCAGGTCCTTGTACCTCTCAAGCCCAGGGCTGAGGCTCTCAGCTGCTGAGTTTGAAGTGCCCTGGAATAAAACAAGACTTTATAATTGATGGAAAGACTGTATGAGACGGTACCTAGGAGGTTCCAGGTTCAGTCCTTGCAACAGCCAATGTTGTGTACATCAAGATCCATGTGTCCTGTTGAAGGGCCCTTGAGCAAGACCCTGAACCCCTAAGTCACTCTAGACAAGACTATTATCTACAGTAAATGCCTAATTTGTAACTGTAATGAAAGAGACAGTATGTGAGTGTGTATGGACAACATTGTTGGGAAAGGCTATGAACGCATTATACAATAATAGCAATTCTTGGTAAGAAATTGTGGATGTCTATGTCATTCTGTGCTGTGTACTCCTGCAGGAGGTAGCTGACTACTGTGTCAGTGTACTCTGAGCCAAATTAGCTTTCTACTAAAGCTCAATTTCGCCACTATATCCGCTCCGTGCCCTTATCTGTGCTCCTACAAGCCTAGTTTTGTCAGGCTGGTAACTAGAAACAGATCTACATAATACATGACCTACCTAACGTTACCAACGACATAGTTTAACGGTCATGTAAACTTACACCAAGCTGAAGGTGAAAAACAGCATCGTTAACACCCTTACCGACGTGTAACAACGAGGGGCGGACAAGGACAGCCGTGGTGTCCGTTTACAAACAGCGAGCTCCCAAAATCGTAACCGAGTTGGTTTAACGAAACGAGTAAACGGACAAAGAGAAGAAGACAGAACGGCCATACGGACAGAACACTTTAGCTAACGGTAGATATTACTTAGGTCATTAACTTGCTAACATTAGTAATGTGTTATAACAGCTAGCAGTCATATGCAGGACTGTAATTCCTACATGTTTCATTTGGCAAACAAGCAATATATTCCAGTTGGTGATGTTCATTTATCTTCTTCAAATCCCTAACTCTAACGTTACATCTAAAACACGAAGCTATTTCACTGGTGACAGCGGATAAGTACACACGCACGTGCAGGAATTCCTAAACAAAACCCGCTGTGGTGACGTTGGAAGCAATGTCAGACCAAAATAATCAAATCCAGACATGCGCACGATGAGTTTGTAACGGAAAACCCGACACGATCATGTCGGCGATGCATTGCGATGTCTCGAATGACAAGAGTGTACGGAAGTAGCGTGTACCCATTGTGGTGGTAACAGGTGATTGCAGTCCACATCTATGAACATTTCTGCACTGGTGTAGATTGCAGCAAGCCATATTTTTGTATTGCCCAATTGCTACTGCTAAAAGAAACACTGTGACAGCTATAGAGGCAGTATATTTGTTTACATTTTCTATTTTTCCGCCAAGAACTTGGATAAAATGGAGAGGGAATTGACACGGAGTGCAGAAAAGATCGAACCGGCTTCCTCGTCTTTGCTCGAAAATTTTAAGAAAGACACCGGTGCCGCTAACCACCATTCCTCCCTGGTTGTGAAATCTGGTACTGATGTGGCCCGAGCGAGATGGACTCTACTACGACAGGTAACGTTATCCTAAAAGCTAGTATAACCTCATGCACCCATCATGGTTTGTTAATAGACCTATGGTAACAGTCACGAATCCATTTGCGAAATGTGTTACATGGTAAACATGACATGTGGTTGTTGTTGAACACCTGGTAACCGCCTGTATAACATGACTGTTTCAATGTGACAGGAGCGTGTTTTCTCAGGAATGTTGATTCATCAGCACTCTGATTTGCTTGCCATATAACTTGAATCATAACATCCATCAAACATTAATTATAAACGAATAACTATTACTCCCAACTGTACAGTAACTCTGTCTTTGGGTCGCTAGGTCAAGGATTTCATATGCAGCTTCCTCTCACTTCTGGCTACAGACTGTTAGGACAGTGTACACAGCACTACCCAAGGTCTTCCACTTTTTTTCCATACATGGGCATTCCACAGTTGCACTTGGCTGGCAAGAAAAGCACTCTGCAAAGAGGCCATCTTGCATTCCTCTCCTCTTTCCCCTGGCACTGTAATGCATGAATTCCACCAGGGTTCACTGAGTGTTGTCATTTGCATCAGGGAATTAATGCACACATACACACTCCACTTGTATGTTCCATCTCAAGAGACCAGTATGATGAATAATGTTGTTTGAAACGCAAATTTACAACACATGTATAACAGTTTCCTTCTACACAATGGACTACATTCAGTATCATAATGTCAAAGGCAACAGCTTAGGGTAGGTCTTCAGGTTTCTTCTGACCAGCCACCGACAACTGAACATTGGCAGGATCAGTTTCAGAGGTAAAACAATGACCTGTGACTAGAGAAGAAAGACCTCTATCTCCTAAATGCACATTAGAGCAGGGCTCCATTATTTTTCTCTGTGTTTGATCAGGGTGGATTTGGATTTGTCTCTGCAAATATAGTACATTCAGATGAAAAGTAGCAGTGAAATAATTTGCTGAAAAAGTGTCAGATTTCATTTCATTTCATGTACCTTAAGTCAAAACAAACAGGACAATTTTTATTCTAATGTTTACAACAGTGCAGACATACATGATAATCCACTTTAAAATAGATTTGACAATGAGGAAAAAAACGCCAAGCGTCATTCAGGTTGTGGACTTTTGTTTGCAACCTGGGAAGCCATATGCACATGTCCATGAGAAATGGAAACTTTGTAATTTAATACTGTTGAAAATGTGGGTCACTTCCATGGGTAAATGTCACAGAGAGTCTTTCTGAAAGAACTCTTGTCCGTTGGACTGAAAAGTCAGTGGTCACATAGCCAAAACAGATCTCAGATCAGATCTTCTGCCTTTCATCCCTCCTTCTCTCCACTCCCACCCTCCTCTCTTTCTCAGGTGCTGCGTCAGAAGCAGATGGACAATCCAGAGGTCAAGCAGGTGTCTGTCCGCAGGTTTGCCACCTTTGACCTTTTCACCAGGAAAAGGCTTGTGACCCAAGACCCTAGTGACACCACAGATGGCCAGTGGGTGGAGTACAGAAGTGTCTCCTTTCCTGAGTACCGTGCCTTACTCAGGTACACACACATGAATGCACACACAATGATTTTGTGCCGGCACAGATCAAGTGCAGTGACCTTGCACAAATGAAGTGGCAATTTCATTGGGTGCAAGCCGATTATTTCCCACCTGTGCCCTTTGAGTAATTTTGAACTGGGCAGCGGAGTGCACTAGAGGGTAGAGTCAATACAAATCAGGTGGCGCAGTGCAATTTTGGTATCAATAATTATGCTTGTTCCTCCGCCTTCTCAAACCACATTGAGTGGGCCACACTGCTGTTCTGTGCTGTTTTTGTGGCCTTAGTTGGCTATGGCGCACGTGCATATATAGACCTCTCCAAAAGTCCCTTTTATGTATGTTATCTTTGTCTGTTTCACTTTGATAGAAATTTGATAGAGAGCCTTTCAGTTGATTAAATCCCTATAGCCATCCAAAAGCAGCAGGACAGGTGTGCCTTCTACCTGCAGCCTATAATTTGAGGTATGTGGTGTCATTTTCAAAGGGCTGCGCAATTGTGCACGTCTCAACCAATGTGGGTACCTTGATCAAATCTTGCGCAACTAGCACCATGCTCTTGCAAAATAGGTACACGCACTTTACGGTGCTCTGTGTACACCAAACTGGCTGGCTGTAAGGCTTCTAAGTGTATACAGTGCAGCTGCCACTGTGATGAGCAAGGGTATAGGAGTATGGAGTATGGACGGTGGCATCCTGGGGAGACATTGGATGCAGTAGTTCACTTAGATCCATTCTAAAGTTCTCTCTCCACTCTACATCACTGGTCTCCCTCAGGACCACCTGCTGCCACTAATCCTTACTCTGTATCCTCATCCAAAAATGCCAGGTTGCATGCGTCGTGTCCTGCTTTCCAGTAGATCTCCCAGAAAGAGATTGGCTTATGGCTGCAGTGAACAACATGATCAATCATGGCTGTAATTGTTTAGGTGATCTTTGTTTGTGGCAAGACAGGAAACAAGTTTCTAAAAAAAAAAAGCCTCCCACAGTTCTCTCTGGATAACTGAAATAAGTACTTAAGTCCTGTATTAAAGGGAGCTGTCAGTTTATGCAATCATGTAAACGGCTTAATCGGACTATTGCCTTACTCACAGTATTGGTATATATGGAATAGTTGCATTATTTTGTGCATGTAAATGCAACCAATGACTAACTGAATGCAACCTTTAATTTAATCACGTAAAGACAGGCAGTACAGACAACTGACAAAATAATGGAAACACATTATATTGTTTTACAAAGTTATTTGTATCTGCACATGTGGCTATTGTGTGAATCATTGTCTTCCAACATAATACTGTCAGTGCACATCATTACACATGGAGGACATCACGACAGGGATTTCAGTGTCTCCAAAAACGTGAGTTCAACTCAAAATGGGACATCATCTGCCCTTAGTGGCATATTTGGGGTGTGGTATATTGAATGAATTGTGACTCTGCACCTCCCAGACAAGGACATTAATTTCTTTTTGAGAGAAGCCTTTTATGGTGCAGGCAGTCTGGAATTCACAAAAATAAGGCCCATGTACACATACACAGATGCCACACAGGTATTCGGGTAAATCAGAACACTAGAATAGATTTAAACTTGTGTTTTGGAATTTGAAGCCAAAGAAAGTATTTGAAAGCCTGTGTTTTTAACTTGAACCCAAAGAAGAGAGTCACCAATGTGCAAAAATGTTTGAATACATTTGCAATCATGTGACACAATTTTTTTTGCACATGTAATTTTGCACTTGAATACTTCTTTTAAAATGCAGCTACAACTCACTGAATGAATGAATTACAATGAAACTCTGAAACTGTTCTTTTGACACGCCTCTTAGGAGTCGTCTGGGTCAAAACAGATTTGCAAACTTGGAAGGGAGAACAGTGCCATCAATTTAGAACTTTTTGTCTTGTTTTACCATCTATTAGGAAAACAGGACAAGTATTCTCCCAAGCCATTGTATAATCTTCCATATTCTTGTTTCTCAGGGATAACCTGGGACCTCTCAGAGTAGATGAAGTGCTCAACAGTTTTGACAACACCGGTAATGTCTGTAAGTACATCTCCTACTTTACTATGTGTATCTGTATTTGTACTCTGTGTGTGTGTGTGTGCGTGTGTGCGTGTTCGTGTGTGTGTGTGTGTGTGTGTGTGTGCATGTGCATGTGAGCTTGCTTACATGGAGATAGTTTTACCAGCGCTGCTCCTTGACTTTTATCCTATCCTGACACACACACACACACACACACACACACACACACATCAACTACAACTTTGAGTTAGCCTCATGCTGTGTGCTGTTAGTGTTTGATTGATGGTTTGATGTAGGTGGTTTGATTCCATCACTGGGAATGGGATTGTTTCTCTTGTGTGGCTTCTACAACAGTTTATCATGTACTCATTCCTCCCAACTACCTTCAAATGTCCTTTAGAAGAAGAGTGGGCAGCAGTCTTCATGTTGCTTCAGTAGACAGTGATGAGTGGTTTGTCAGAAAGGAGAGAGCATGACACGAGCAGGGATTGGTACACACTCTATGATGTGGAGTGGAGTAGCATCACCTGAAACGCAAGAGCCTTGATTTCACCTTCATTCTGTGAGGCATTCCTTAAAGATGTTTGAGTTTACTCCAAGTTCAGTTTAATTCAATCTAAGTTTGTTTTGTTCAATTTAATACTTACTTCTTCCAGAGTAGCAACAGAAATACATTCATAGAAGCATTTCAACTAGACATGCAGGGCTGCTGGTTACATGTGCCATCATGAGTCAAAATAAAACAGCGATATCCATTCAACCACCCACAAAATCTGAAGTTTTAGGTCGCAATTCAGTAAAGTGGATTACATAATGAGATTACAAGAATACTTTTTAGCATGCAATTTCAATCGGAGTACACCTGCATTTCTTTAGCATTAGTTATACTTAATTACTGAGTTATAGTCATGCATCATTGAAAACTGCAGTTATACAAAATGATGTTACGATACTGGTCTAGCCTCACGGGCATACTCTACTGACACCATGCGTGTGTTTGATCCCCTTTAAATCATTATAAACCTATTTCTGTGCAAATCCATCCTCACAGGCATGTGATGGTTTTGACAAAGGTCATGGGTCAGCGTTAACCAACCAGATGGCTCCACAGGAGCCAGGGTCAGAGGTGAAGGCCATGGCTAGGGGCTATTCCACTACAAACTGGGATCAGCCCATATAAGTCATGACAGAGCACAGTGGCAGCTCTCATTCCAACCTGCTAGAACGGATAATCCCTTTTCTCTAGGAGGAGACAATAGGATCGATACTTTTTTCATTTGGAGATGGAAGAAAAGGGAGAGGACATGATGTTTTTGGCTCTGCCTTGCGGCACTCTAGGGGTCTTCACTGTGTTCCTGTGTCATTTACTGCTATTTCATAACCTTTCTCCTTCCCTCTGCCTGTTTTGTATGTTTATATGGGTCTCCCATGACTCCTCCCTCACTCCACACATCCCATGACTGCTTATAGCCCTTACCCCCTCCATGCCTCTTTCCCATCCTCCCCTTCTCTCCACTTCCTCTCTTCCACCCCTCCACCCCCCTCTCCTCCCAGCTGGAGGTGTGCTTGGCCAGATGGGTAACTGAGTTCCTGACCTGGCCAGTGGATTAGCACAGCCGGAGATGGGGAGGGTAGAGGAGGGGAGAAGAAAAAAGGGGAGAAGAGGAGAGGGTAGGTGGGCATGCCAGAGGTGGTGTGTGTGTGTGTGTGTGTGTGTGTGTGTGTGTGGGGAGTGGAGACCCACTAGCAAGGGGACCCCATTCCTCAGACAATGAGCCAGCCATCTCCCTCCTGTCCTCCATCCCTCCCTCCTTCTGTCCCCCTCTCTCTGTCAGAGACTTTCGGGGGGAGATGTTTGGGGCTAGTAATGCGTGAGATCAATTAGGATTGGTTGAGAGGAGGCTCTGAAAGGCTCAGAGGTGACCCTGTCAGAGCCCTGGGGTATGTGTGTGGGGGTGGGGGGCAGAGAAAAAGACCCTCTAAACACACACACACACACACACACACACACACACACACACACACACACACACACCTATGTGTGTACATGTTCACAAACACACAAATACACAGCCATGCACCTATGTGTGCATACACAAACACAGCCACACACACTTACACACTGCTCTCATGATCAATCCCATTCCAACTTTTCCACTATCTTGGTAATCCTCCACCCCTGAGGTGTGAACAAGCCCAAATCCTAGGGGTCCTTGTCCTCCTGAATAGCAGGCTAAAACGCCTGGCCGGATTAGCCTGCTGCCTCCAAAATGTGTAGACTCAGCTTAAAACTGTCCCCCCATAACCCTCTCTCCAGGCTATTGTGTTTGTCCCACCACTGCGCTCGCATGTGAACAATATGTTGTTTCTTGAGGTGACGATAAGCTGGAGTCAACGGTTTCATGTCAAGACCAGAAGGGCAGGGGAGGAGTCTCAAAGAAGATGTTTTTGAAAATGGAGAGGGCCGACTTCTGAAGGAGTTTTTGTAGTACAGAGCTTACCATTCTCCACATCTAATGTCTTTGGTGAAGATATGTATCTCAGATGACATCATTTCCCTGAGAAGGCCTGAGCAAAATAGTAGACAACATACCATTTTGAATATGTGGGATAAAGTGCGCTTCTCTTATCTTTCAAGAGATGTGTCCATCTTGTAAACGATTAATCAAACCCACCTCAAATATTTGAAACAAAAAATTTAAAACATAACTCAACATTTAAAGGAGGTATTCTCCTTTAAATGTTAAGTTATGTTTTAAGGTGTCATCTAGAGCTATAGCCCATTTACTATAGTCTACATCTAATTTACATTTCCCCTAATCACTTTGCAATGCATGCCATATGTAATTCGATTTTTAACATTTACTTGTTTTTTGTCATTTGTAGAATACAAATGACAAAGTTTATGGTGTCAAACCTAGTTTGAAATTAACTGCTGTCCCGGCTAACAAAGACACCCTAAATAAAAAGACATGGATGTGACAATTAAGTTTTAAAGGTGACATATTTTGAGGGATTATTTCCTGACAGAGACTTTCATTTCTCCCTGTGGATGTCAGGTGATTGACAGTAAGCAGAGCGGAACTTAATGCAGGCACTCAACTAGTGAAATAATGATAAGACAGAAACTTTGACAAAACCAAATTGAGCCTTTGTGTTTACCATGATGGATTATCTAGTTTGGGCAGTTTTCAAGTCTGGGTACAAAGTTTATTGTTTACTGTAAGAATGAATGGCTGCAAATAGCTTCTTATGAAGGTAGGAAAATTATATATATCCAACTATGCTGACTGTGTGCAGACACCAGCAGGAATAATGTAAAGGAGAGGGGCAAGCTAGATGATTGGCACGAACTTACGAAACACTGGTATTATTGTTTAAGGCCTCATGGCTGTTATCATCTGATTGAAATTGAAATTAGTCTGAAATAAATCTGTTGGTGCCATACAATGTAAATTTGAACAAAAAGGGTTACATATTGTCAATACAGCCAGTAAACTGTTGGGCCGATTTCAGATTGGGCCTGATCACTCTGAACTTTTTGAACTCTGAACTTTTGACCTTCCTGGTTCTTTAGCTGACAGTGGGGGCTTGTAATTGTAAGAGGGGGCTTTATAAGGGCGTTGTTGGGGGTTTTAGGGGTGCTTGTTTCCTGCTAGGGATCAGGATTTTAGGACACAATACAGGCCCTTAGGGTCGGGTGACTAAGAATGCGTCAGAGGAGGTGTGTGTGTGTTTGTGTGTGTGTGGGAGGGGTTATGTGTGTATGTTGAGAGGGTTTAGTCTTAGAGGTTGTTGACATTGCAGGGCTTTTGGTAAGAGCTTGTTGGTCTCTGGGGTTACTTGTTGGGTTCATGTCACAGGCAAAGACTACAGACATGGGGTTAGGGTTAGGGTTAGGGTTAGGTAACACACACACACACACGCACACACACACACACACATACACAGTAATGCTGCGTGTTGGTGGTTGGAGTCCTATATTGGTAGCCATAAATGGAGTTCAGACCCATTCAGAGCAATGCTATGCTTTTCCTATGTGTGTGTGTGTGTGTGTGTGTGCGTGTGTGCGTGTGTGTTCCAAGCAGCCTAATGAAGCTTAATAGAGCCTTCCATACTGCAGCTGTCATTGTCTGAATGGCAACTAGCTTTTCAGCCTCTCAGTCATCCCCATTATCTCCCACAGACTCCACCTATCACTCCCACTGGTAAATACTATAAGCCCAAATTGAGTGTGTGTGTGTGGGTTTGGTGTTTATGCTGGTATGGGTGTTGTTTGTGTGAGTGTATGAGTGTTTGTTGGGACCCAAAACATGGGTCCCAACAAACCAGATCCGACTCACTGCTTCCTGCTGAATTGGTGATTAGCTGCGTGGATGAGAGACACAGAGAGATAGAAGAGGAGAGAGAGGAGAAAGAGACATAGAGGACAGGGGATTAATGGGGGCATGGATAACATTTTTAGTGTTTGAACTGGGCCCAGAAACACCCTATCAAATAAGCCAATTATGACTGACTATACACAGATGACAGCCTTGTGTCCCTGTCACTTCCCATTGCAGCGTTGGACAGGTGTGTGTGTGTGTGTGTGTGTGTGTGGTGTGTATGTGTTTGTGTTTCTGTATCCAAATTGGCTCTGTCACAGACATGTATGTGTGTTTTATGTGTTGCACCAGTGTCTGAGTGTTCTTAGTGACTGTGTGTGTGTGTGTGTGTGTGTGTGTGTGTGTGTGCGTGTGCATGTGTGTATGTTTTAATAGGTGCCCCCCGTAGCCTCCCCTTGTGCCAAGCCTTTAGCGGGGCCCTGTTTGCATAATTATGTTAATTCACTGTGCCATAGTGCTAATTAGACCTTGTTAGACAATAGCGCTAGACTGGGAGCTGGCAGGCATGCACAAACACATACACACACACACACACACACACACATGCTCAGACTGTTGTGTCAGTGACAAGGTTTGTGGTCCCCCTCTGCGCTGTTTATAGCATGCTCTCTATAGAAGTGGTTCTCAACTGGTGCGCTGTGGACTAAGCTCAGGTGTCCCTTTTGATTTATATTCAATGGAAAGAAATTCAATGTGAAAAGTAAAATACTACATGAACTTCCTTAGAATCTAATAAAATCAGCCCATGTCCATTTTTCCTTGCCTTTTCTTGTCCAGCTGTTCTTTATGTTTTGCTGCCTCCACTTGTATATTTTTTACCTCATTCAGTGTGACAGCAATCAATAATGAAGTGCACCTCAGTTTACTCTCAGTTCACTCAATTGAAAATGTAAATGAAGAGTTCCTTGTCCACCATCTATTCAATTCTGAGTCACTCCAAGATCTTTGCTTACAAAAATAGATGTGTCAGATAGAATCATTTATGTTTTTAAAATATTGACTGATTAATGTCAGGTAGAAGGATTTTCTTTTTTCCAAAATGGACGTGTAGCATTTTGGAATGAAACCCTTGAAATTGCAATTCACATAATAATAATAATAATAGAGTCTTCATTCTCAATAATTTCATGACAGACTGGATCTAAGTGCCTTCTTTTGCCAGTAGTTTAACAGTTTTTGAATTCTAAAGATAAGCCACTTAATGAATTGATTCACATAAAAAAGAATTTACACCAACTCTGCCTTGGCATTTTTTGTCTCATGGTGTGCAAGACATGTCTGACTAACAAGCTTCAGGAGAGCTTAAATAGATGGCTTCAGATGTTGGAAATGAACTATAATTAAACTATAATTAATTAACTAAATGAACTGCAGTACCTGCCTCGCGTTAAATGACAAAATCAACTGTTTTGCAGTTGCAGATTGATTTTACATGACACTGGTGCTTGCCCGGAGCATGTGAGCGTCGGCTGCTGTTGTTTAGCATGCTGGGTGTGACGCGGGAGATTTTTATCAAAATCTGCATTTTCTCAGACGGTGTAATGACTTTTTGAGCAGCCGCGGTTTGTGATGAAAAGGCTACTGCAAAGTGAGGGAGTGGTCGATAAATATGAGAAGCCGCTCAATTGTCAACTCTCTACTGCACAGTAACTGTTTCCCTTAACTTTTTGTCAGTCGGGGATGTGGGTAGTTTTGGTGCTGGACACAGGGTTTGCTCCAGACTTATTCCCTTAATTTTATTGACTGTTGTGGTTTTAAAATGCCTCTTTTTTGGATAGTTATATCATATTGAAGTGCATACTGTATTGTCCTATATTTGTTTGTGTTGGGTGAGCAATATGATCATATGATAGCATTTATGACTTTCTTGCAGCTGGGTTAATGACAGGAAACATTTATGGTAGGCATTAAGCAGATTGTTCAACAAGTTTACAAAAAGCCAAGCTTATTAGAGTAAAATCACAGAATTAAATGCTGTTGTTTCAGAGCTTATTTAGCCAATGCCACAGTGATTGTTTCTTAGTCTGTAATTTAACCACTGAACATGAAAAGACAGTCACACAGTAAGTGGCTGTGGCTCTTATTGTGTGTGTGTGTGTGTGTGTGTGTGTGTGTGTGTGTGTGTGTGTGTGTGTGTGTGTGTGTGTGTGTGTGTGTGTGTGTGTGTGTGTGTGTGTGTGTGTGTGTGTGTGTGTGTGTGTGTGTGTGTGTGTGTGTGTGTGTGTGTGTGTGTGTCACTGTGCTGTGGTGGGGTGGGGGTCGGGTGTAGTGTAAGTAAGACTTGAGTGGCTTTAGGGCACATTGGAAGAGTTGCCGCTTGACTTAATTGAAAGTAATTGTTTTTCCCTTCTGAAGCCTTGTCTCCTCCATCCGTTCATCAGAGGAAACAAGGATTTGCCTACAAGGTATGAAGTAGTGTGGGGTGCGAGAAGCTTCTCGACACTCGGGAAGTAAACAGTCTCCACTCTATGTCCGAAAACAACTTGACGCTAATATGCAGACACAGGCATAAACACACACACACACACACACACACACACACACACACACCAGACATTCCCTGCAGTAACCCACCCTTATGACTTTGAGCACAATAGGGATTGAAGGTGAGCTGTTGGGTGTAATTTTGCTTAGGGAGTCCTCTCCTATTATAGACTGCAGTTGATTATGTGTGTACGCGCATGACAGTTTGTGTGTGTGTGTGTGTATGTGTGTCCACATGCGTGTGCACGTGTGCACTATTACCAGTAAGCGATGGGATTAAGTTCAGGAAATGAGTAGAGCGTTAAAGGGTGCTTCCCTGCCCAGTGCTCCTGCATTGTCACCACTGCTAATACTCAGCTAATTACAAAGACATACTTTAACAGCAAGCTCAGCCTGTAACCCCCCATGTCTCTCCACTTCGTTCCCTCCCTTTCTTAGGTTACCCCCTCACCCTGGAATTAAGGGACGAAATGAAAGAGGGAAAGAAAAAAGAAAGAGTAATAACAGGTCTTTCCCCTCCCTAAAAGCTCACCCTCCCTCTGGACGGATACAATTATTGGATTTTTCTCCATTTAAGTCACCCAATCCCTATGTGCCCCTCCCCGCCATGCCCCCTATGGTGGCTAAGCTCAACCTACACTGGCCCCTCTGACCCATGTAACACACACAGAGAGAGAGAGAGAGAGAGAGAGCAAACAATACCAATGAGTTGTGCTTAATTAACATCTCGTCATCTAATACGCCAAATCAAGGTCATAAGTTGTTCTCCATGTACTTGTCAGCTGTCGAGCTCCTCTAGCATGAATATGTGTGTTTAAAAAAATATATATATATGAGTATATTCAGCCAAGCAGTTTGGACAATGATGTGCTCCAACCATGCTGTTAATTCCCATAAAGCACAGCTAGCCATGCTTTATTGGTTGCTATGCCAACTCTTTTGGTAACCAGAGAGCTAGTTAGGGATCTTTCTTGTTTTGTTTTCCCCTACTTTTTTAAATTTCCCATTTATGTATGGTACTTTGAAGAAAACCCTTCTGACAGTACACATGCATAACCGTTGTTTCAAAGCCATAACACCTTTGAAGACATTCTTTGCTGTGATTGTAGCGGTACTTGGCTGCCTGGCGTATCTTTTTTTCATCACTGTCCTTCCTACCGTCACAGTAAAGAATGCCCTCTTGGGTATTCTTGCTAGAAAGATGCACAGCACATTTAGTAGAGAGTGGCACAAAGTTGCAGGACTTTAGGTGACAGAACTTACATTATATACACAGTGTTTTCATGCTGGTTCTTGAGGTGGGTTGGGTCATAGTGGAGAAGTATAATGCAAAATACCTTGAGGGATTTAAATTAGCTATTTAACCTGCATTGCAAAATAATGGGAGGAGGGAAACCACTTGTAATGCAGAATGTAATCACAGAAAACTTTGTAACACTGACAATGACAATGTAATATAATCCATGTATATTTTGTTTTTCAATTCTCTACATGTGTTGTACTGTGTGTACAATTAGTGTGTGTGTGTGTGTGTGTGTGTGCATAAGTGAATGTGGTGAGCGTGCTTCCATTAGAGAGCTAAGTGATTAGTGCATGGTAGTTAATTAGGCCCTCCTCTCTCTTGTACCCACGGAGTGCACCACTGTGTACTCCCAATGGCATGTGCTCACATGCATGTGTGCGTGTGTTTGTGCCTTTGTGTGCTTATGTGTGTGAATGTCCCTGATGATGTTTTAAAACAAATAGATGATTAATGTGATTAGTGTGTTGGTCGGGGACTGGAACAGCTAAATGGCTACCTAGGCATATGGGACTAGGCTATGGCTCCACTCCAAACACTCAATATGTGTGTGTGTGTTTGTGTGTGTGTGTGTGTGTGTGTGTGTGTGTGTGTATCATTGGTGTCAGCGTCTGTGTCAGTGTTCCCTAGTGTTGCATTGGTTTGGCCTATTTCACCTGCTGTAATGTTATCCAGAATTATTCTGCAGTTTTTAACGCGTTTCTGTTGCTAGCCTTTTTATGCGGTGAAATAAATACCTTTTTCACCTTAAACAGCACAAAACCATAAGTCACTTGTGTTTTCTTTTAAAAAGTTTTGCCTCTCCCAATAGACTTCATGCCTCTGCCCTTCTCCGCTGGAAGGAAAGAAAGATAGTTTGAGTGAGGGAGCAGCCGCCAATCTGTCAGGCTCCAACCTGTCAACATGTCTTTGCCGTAGCTGCTAATGTGTTTGCTATTGAGCTAAAGAGCCATTAACTCGCTTAGTGACTCACCATATAGCATTAGCACGCAAACTGCTACAGTCACTTGTTCACTGTGTCAATCTCTCGCTCTGTCTCCAGACTCGTCAAATAGCCCATAGGGACATTTAGCTGTCAGTTGGCCATAGTGCTAACGCTAAAGTAGGTGTTGACGCTAATGGGAGTGCTAAATGCTAATGCGGGCTAGCGCAGGCCTCTGAGGGAGAAGCTAACTGATTTTCAAGTGGCCCCCTGAGAGTCTGCCCTAATCAGTAACTAGCTGTAGCATCTCTCTGGGGCTCTGGGCTGCAGGGAGGGAAGCTTCTGCAACTGTGCTAACTGCAATAGCTGTCTTGTAGCTTTACTCTTTTGCTCTATAGGTTTTCATTTTAGAACATTACTGGAGAGGTTTAAATAAGTGGGCCATTTTGTCTGTGTGGACGACATTAGGAAGACTAAAAGAAAGAAACAACATCAACCAAACACATCCCCAGGGCTCTTGTATTAGACAAAAAGCTGTCTTAATTGAAAATTGCAAATTCGTTTTTCATTGTTTTTCTTTTAGTTATGAAAGAAGTCATTTCATATCTTTTGATGAGTTTTAGGCCTATTTCATTGGTTCCCTATCGCACACAAATACACTCACACACACACACACACACACACACACTCAAACACACAGATACACGCTCTCCTTTCCCTCTATCCGTCTGTCCACAGCAGGCTATGGCGCGACAGGCCTTTGTGTTTGTCCAGTGAGCCTGAAACTCTCTCTCTCTCTCTCTCTCTCTCTCTCTCTCTCTCTCTCTCTCTCTCTCTCAAAACAGGGGAGAGAGAGAGAGAGAAGGGAGACATTAGATGGGTGTAGTCATTGTGTTGTGGAGATCCCTACACTTAATTATAAGACCCTGGACTTTCCCAGTAAACTGATATGGCAGGCAAAAGCTAGTTTGTGGAAAAGCCAAATTTTGCACCGTAACGTGATATTTCACTTAAAATATTTTTTATCATCGGCAGCCCTGAGGATCCCCTCACTGACATTCATGCTTTTTCCCAGCTCTCATGACTATAATAAACAGCCAAAATGACAGCTTGAAAAGCGTGATTTAAGTCAAAGAATGAAATAATTTAACATTTAGCATATATACGTAACCTATATTTCATTGCAGACTCCTCCTTGATGTAGCTTCCTTTTCAGTGGTGGTGACTACAGGCCCTCAGACAATATTAGAAGGTGACCACTCATGGAAGCCGATTGAAGTGTGTACGCTAAAAAAAAATAGTTTTTTAAGTAAAATAGTAAAGTTTCAAGTCAAGTTTATTTATAAAGCCCTGCATGTCTGGAAGGGCTTTACATACTATATCATTTCCAATACTATATCACCATACTACATCATATACATATAACTTGGGGCAATTTTAGAGTCTCCAATTCACCTGAGCTGCATGTCTTTAATAAACAGGAATCCTTTCAGATAGGTAAGAGAGGAATAAAAGGGGAAAAAGACAAAAACAGGGAGAGTTGACACCCCTTCCTTTCCCTCTGCTGCACCCCACCCTCCTTCCCTTATATTCAATGGTGGAGGAGTAACACAGGCCCTGCTGTACTGCTAGGTCCTGATGTTGACATACAAGAATTATTTTTCAAGGCTCTGTTTTTTCAGATAGACAGTTGGGAACACACACACACTCACACACACACATCTGTTGAGCCCATCTGCCTTAGCAAGAGAAGAATATAGTGTGTGTGTGTGTGTGTGTGTGTACTCTATATGTAAGTGTGTGTGGGTGTGTCTCAGTAGGGGCAGAGGGGATTACAGGAGGATTGGTGTGCAACCAGGTTTCTAGACGGATCCCCTCCAAACTCTCCTCGCTGCCCCACTGGGCCTTTCATCAGGTGTGTGTGTGTCTGTGTGTGTGTGTGTGTGTGTGTGTGTGTGTGTGTGTGTGTGTTCAGGGCTGGCGCCGGAGAGGGAGGGTCAAGTGCAGGATCACAGATGGAGACATTATGTTTCAGTAATACTCTACCTCTTCCTCCCTCCCTCTCTGGCTTTCTCCCTCTCCCTTTCTCTTTCTCTATCCTTTTTCTTTCTACCTCTCTATCTGCCTTTTCACTTCCTTGCTCCCTCCATCCTTCTCCTCCCCTTCTTGGGGTTGTAAAGATACCGTAAAACACTTGATTTAGTCAAAAAAATACTACTTCTTCATTGATTTCTGTGTGCTAGAAATAAGCCATGGAGCAAACTGATTATGAAAGCTGCCAATTGTTTTTCTCATTTGCCATGTCATTATACATTATATTCTTTAAAAATCAGACTTTAGAAATGTTTTCCATGCCCATTAATGGGACCAACATAAGTTTTGTCCCTTATTCACTGAATGTTTTAACACTTCTGAACTTTTAATAGCACAAGTATTTCACTAGTTCTTAGACTCTATTTTTCCTGGCCAAAATTTGTGTAAAAAAAAAAAAAATCACACACACTCACAATTAATCGTTTAGTTAAAAGACGAAAAAAAGCTTCAAGATTTGGCTGAACAACTGGTGTAAATCTACCAAACAGTCTGTGAAGCTTCTTTCATGTAGCTGAGATATTGGGGGGGAATGACGGGTAAAATGATGTCTCACTCCTCACTGTAAGACAGCTGTAGCTCGCTAGGCTAGTGGTACAGGTTCTAATTTTCTCTACCTGTGCTCCTGCTGCCATCCCTCCCTCCCTCTTTCATTGCCTTCCTCCCTCTCTGCTGTGCTTCTTCCCTCCCTCTCTGCCTTCTCCTCTCTCTCTCTCCACCCACCAATGATTGCACAATCTTCCCATCACCACCACAATCATAACAGCCCCGAGTCTGTGCCAATGTAGAACCACTGCCAATGTGCACGCACACACACACACACACACACACACACACACACACACACACACACACACACACACACACACACACACACACACACACACACACGTGTCCTGGAGGAGCAATACAGTTGGAGCTTTTATGCTGCTTTCCCAAGTGGCTGTTTTTGAGCGCAGCCACAATGGAGGGCCTAATGTGGATTTGTTTAGAGAGCTGGTTAATTGGAGTGGGATGCTCTAATTGCACCTCTTTTATGGTGTGTGTGTGTGTATGTATGTGTGTGTGTGAGTGTCGCCTGGCCTTTGTTTGGACTGTGTGTGGGAAAACATTTGCTCAGCTATAACTACACTACACAAACACTGTAAGCTACATAACGCACACATAAGGGGTGTGAAGTGTTTGAGTACAGAGAAACACAGACAGAGAGAGAGAGAGAAAGAGAATACATGAATACTGTCCCTTTATAATATGCAAGTATAAGCTACTGTATGTGTGTAGGCCCTGCTATATGTTAATACACAGTGTGCATGTGTGTTGTGTGTTTGTATGTGTTTGTGCATGTGTGTCTGTACAGTATATATCTCTCTTTTTCTCTGCCGGTGGTTTTCCCCAGTTGGGGGTGCTCTAAGTCTTTGTATAACTCAACTACTGGCTGATGTTTGTCCGAGTGTGTGTGTGTGTGTGTGTGAGTGTGTGTGAGGGGCGAGCTTGATTGTGTCCTATTCTTATTCCTACTCCTATTAACCTTCCACTTTACCCATCTCCCTCTTTTTCTCGATCTCTTCCTTCACTCAATACTGTCCTCTCTCTTTCATCGTCCCTCTCTCTATATCCATTTGTCTTTCCCTCCCTCCCTTCCTCTTACTTTCATCTGTCCAGGTCTCTTTCAGTCCCACAGTCTCCACCATCCACTTACGTGATGATTGTGTGTGTGTGTATGTGTGTGTGTGTGTGTGTACCTCTGTGTGAGTGCAAACACATGGCGTGCCCTAAGTGGGCCACAGGCCCATGGCTAATCAATGATCGTCATTTAAGCCCATTCTCATCCTGCAAACACACAAGCGCGCGCACACACACACACACATACACACACCACAGTGCTTTGCTAATCAATTGAAAATAAGTGTCATTCACTTTTGCTTGTCTGCAAAAGGACATGGACAGAGAGCTAGGACTGTCTGCCTCTCTATTTATCTCTGTTGGTCTCTATTTCTCTCTCTCTTACTGTGTGTGTGTGTGTGTGTGTGTGTGTGTGTGTGTTTAGTCTTTTGTGAGACAAGAGAGTGATCTGTTTTGCCAGTGTAAGTGTATTTGTGTTCGCCTTTCTCTCCGCTTGTGTGTGTGTGTGTGTGTGTGTGTGTGTGCGCGTGTGTGTCTGTGTGTGTGTGTGTGTCTGTGTGCGTGCGTTGACAGGGTCAGTCTAAATGGAGATGTATTATTAGTAACCATTCTGAGTGTGGCCACTATAGTTCAAGGCAATCAGATCACTTAAGAGGCTGCTTGGTCTATGGCCTGAAGCTCCCTGTCTCTCTGTGTGTGCGTCTCTCTCTCTCTCTCCATCCGTTAATGCCCCTCTCCAACATACACAAAACCCCACCAGCAATGGCCATCACCCCTTATCTTCTCTCTCCTCGCCCTCCCTCCTCTCCTCCTCTCTCTCACTCCTACCTCCTGTCCTTTACCTCCACGGGGGAAAACGGACAAGGTCATGAAGATAAACAAAGAAAAGTGAAAGCAGGAGAGAGAGAGGAGGGGAGACGGGGGGGAGAGAGAGAGAGCTGAAATGAACCATCTCATTTGGACATTAGCCCCTGGGCGGCCTTGGTGAGAGGCTAGCTAGCCTAGCGGATAATGCCCAATTGTGTATGGGGCATTATTTAGCTTCAGTTAGCTGGCCGCTTTGACAAGCTATTACTGGGGAGAATGAAGAGCAGGCTAAACGCAAGACTCTCTCTCTCTCTCTGTGTGTGTGTGTGTGTGTGTGTGTGTGTGTGTGTGTGTGTGAGTGTGTGTGTGTGTGTGTGTGTGTTTGTGTGTGTGTTTGTGTGACTACTGACAGGTGGGTAACTGCCTCTTGGACCCAGCTAGTGGCATAGGCATTGCCTTACTTACACATCACTGGTACACAGAGTAGTGTATGCGTGTGTGTGTGTGTGTATGTGTGTGTCTTGACAGCATGCTTAGTGGACTGTTTCCATCCATGCATGATGGGCAACATTACCACAAAGAGTCAGGCCATTGTGCTGAATATGAACCCTGTTCACTTGAGTAGGCTGTTTAGTGAAAGGTCCCTTAAACCCCATGACACTGAGCAGTTTGATAGTGAAACTCAGGGACTTGGTCTGCCATTTTAGCCTGGGATCACAAGTAAACTTTCCTATGGAATACATATCAAATACTATTGAAGAAGATGCAAGGAGGGCTTGATTTAATGTGTCTTCCAAATGATGTGTAATTCTGACCAAATTTGACCACTTTGATAATCAATTTGTGCCAATCATACACAGCTAGAATATTTGGAAACAGAGTTTAACCCTCTACACCCCATAGCGCCCGAGAGCACCCGTTCTATATTTCACTATAGCGCCCAAGAGCGCCCGTCATTTTTAAATTGTTTACAATGTACCAAAAACTGAAAATCAAGTTATCAGCTTTGTTTTATATATACTTCAAGTTGTCATCGATGAACCGGAACCGGAAAATATATCTGGTGACACTGAGACGTTTGCTTTTCCCCAGGTTTAGTCGTCCTCCACCAGTAGATCTAAAAATGGCTTTGCCGGCTAAGCGTCACGCTTTTAAAACCTTCTGGAAGCTGTCAGATTGTGCTGTGAGACAGAACCTGACCCGCCGTATGTAGTGGAAAGTTACAAAGACGTTGTGAGTTGAAGTCTTTTGATCGAAATTGCTTGTTCTTGTTCGATAAAAGAAGACACAAGATCACCTTCACTAAACAGCGGGACCTACCTGGCTCTCACCACCGGAGACGGACGCTGTTTTCTGGGAGGCAGTGCGCCAAAGAGTCGGTAGGAGGACTGACCGGGTTGCGGCGACTTTTATCCATATAAGTTTGGCAACTTTTTCCATATTTGTTTGGCGTCTATTATTGTCTGATCTTACAGTATTACTGTGTGGGTTGAAGCGCTGGAGGTTTTGTATGTATTTTGAAAGCTTATCGCTAGCCAAGATAGGAAGGATCTGTTTTGTTGTCATACTGTGAATGTTGACACTGAAGTAAGGAGACGCCCTGAATCGCCTTGCCATGTATTTGGTATCAAATCAAAGGGAGAGTTGAATTGATTGAAATTGATTGTCAGTTTCTTTTTTATTTTTGAGATATAGCTGCAAGAAAATGCTGATTTAAGTGAGAATTCTCAGTGAACTGCAGCAACATTCTAGACTTCTACTGGGATCTAGAGGTTAAATATATTTTGCCCAGCTCTCATTGTTGTTCAGATTATTTAGTTATTGTTTATACCAGGTGGTGATAGCCTATCTATTCACCAAATGTTGAACATGCCCCTCTTCCCTCCTGAATCACATCCTCTGGCCCAGACCTTCCTCCTCTACTGGCTCTGGTATGTTCTTGTGTTGAAGTAAAACAAAAATATTCCCTCTACCTCTCTCCTTGGCTCTTCTTTCTTTTATTTCCTTCTCAAGCACTACTCTCTCACAGAAACATTCAAGGCTCCCAGGAATATTGTCGGGGCGCTGTGGCTCTGACCCTTACAGTTACCAGTAATTTTAATGATAAGAAATTTAAGCTTATTCTACTGTTGCACTGTAAGTTGCTCTGGTTAAGTGTAAAATGTATTATTGTAAAAATAAATCTGTGTCCATGATGTACGTGTGTTAAAATTGTATTGAATTGAAAAGCAGATTTTCTGTGGCTTGTTTGCTGGGTTTATAAAGTTTATGTGGTCTGTGTAGCTCCAGCCTTGTTCCAGGTTCCCCAATACATGTGTTTGAACCAGGTGTCATGTTTATGCATAACCTACGAATCAGTGCTTTTGTCAGAGTAAAACAGTATCGGGGATAAACTGACGATTATTAACAGCTGAGAGATTTTGACTGGATGGTTAAGTTTGTATTGAGCTACTTCTTAATTATGTGTTATGTTGCCTTTGCTTCCTAAACCTCCTGCAACAAAGTTAGGTGTAATTAAATATTATTATATATAATAGTATTATATATATATATATATATGTATGTATATTATAAATTATATGTTTTTAAGATATTATGAAAAAACATTTTCACAATATAGCATGTACATCTCCATATGATGCTATGAACCATGTATGACCAACTTTCAGTATTTGTTACTGATATTGATAGACATAATGACATAACTGCTTTCAATTTGAAAATATATTGTATAAATAATGTTTTTAACATATATGAACTAAGGTAATGTGGACACTCTTCACTGATGGCCTGAATGGCCCAGAAGCAAAAAATGTTCACTTTAATATTTGTTTGTCAGCTTATTGTGCAGCTATGTTGGACTGCTCAGGAGTTTAAAAGTGTGCTAAAAAGTGAATGGGAGTGTGTGCGACAGAACTAGATTCCACAACATTAATCATCACAGCAACTGGCCTGGACAGCCTTCTTAGCAGTGGCCAACTTACAGTATAGCCTAATTGTGACTTGAAGTTTGTTGCAGATAAAGTTGTTTTGTTTTCAGTCAGTCGATCAATCGATCAATGAGCATCCAATATTGTGTTAAACACCACCCACATGTGTTTGATTGACAGCCTCATTATCGCAGTATAGGGAGAAATACAGAAATAAATGGAGAAATAAATTACTATTGAGATACTTTTTCTTGGTTGTGCATTGTCTTGCTCGTTTATTTATTCATTTGCGCAAATTTTATGTTTATTTTTCCAGATTTCTATGCAGTTACATTTTTTACATTTCTTGTTTTTTCGTATTTATTGATATATTTATTAATAATTTATTTCTAATTATAGCCAATTCTGTTCCTCACATGTGCGTAGCATGGCTGTTAAAAAGTGAACACACACTCACAAAGTAAAATGTTGCTGTAGACTTGGAGAGAAGAGGAGAGATGGGGAGAGGAGAGGAGGGAAGAGAGGAGAAGAATGTCTAATAGAGATGTATCATTATACTGTTATACGTGTAATCTATTGTGCTGCCATTGAACAGCAGCAGCATGGGTTTGGCAGTAGGCCATGCACACACACACACATACACACACACACACGCTGTGCCTCCAGTGGGGCAGTAATAGAGGGTGTGAGTGTATTAGTCGCTACAGTCCAAGTGTTAAGTGCTGGCCTGGTGTGTGTGAGATCGATGACAGCCGCGCGGCCTCTCACTCGCACATACACAAACATACACACACATGCACGCACACACACAGACACACACACAGAGCTGTGACACACAGCCTGGGGTCAGAGGTCATACACAGACATCTCGCTCTCTCTCTGTCTCTCAAACACACACATATATCTTTCTCTCTCTTTCTATGTGTGTGTGTGTATGTATCACAAGCACTCTCTCTTACACACAGACACACACACACACACACACACACACACACACACAACCGTACATACACCCATCCTGTCCTGTGTCCTCAGGGAGGGGCCCGCTGTCAAACCCCAGTGGTCCATCGATACCCGGGCAGAGCACTAATGCCCGCTGCCTGCTGATGGACGCTGGCCTGCCTCCAGGGACCATTAGACTCACTGGGACATGGACACACACACACACACACACACACACACACACACACACACACACACACACATATATTGTACAAGGCATAGATGCATGCGAGTACACACACACACACACACAGTGCATGCTCGCAAACAGGCAAACACACTCAAGCAGACAGACAAGCACACACAGATGGACAGTGATAGGCACATACACTGGCATGCAAATACACACACACACACAGACACACACACACACACACACACACACAAGCTCAGACAGAGATAGATACACACTGTAATACATACAGTGCATCTGTGTTGTAATATATACTGCACATCAGATGTATTGACATTGTAACCACAGTTTAGTGTGCAAGTTGGACATCTGGGTGTTTAGCATAGACATGCGCACAGACACACACACACACACACACACACACGCACACACGCACACACTGTCACAGCAGCACTCACATTACGAAGGCACTGTAAAATGAAGTAAAAGAATCAATGAATGGCTCAGATTTTGTATATTTATGCTTGCCAAATACAGAGAATGATTGGTAAATGATAAATAGACAGATTGAGTGCATCAGTGTAACATCATAGGCTTTTCATAGTAAGGGAATAGTGGATTATGACCTAGGCGAAAAAGCCCATGACATCAGGACATTCAAAATATCATTGAGGATACATTTTTGAGTGAGATTAGACTGTCATCCTTTCACCAAGGCTCTCCCATGATTCACTGTGCAGTTTCCACTGTCAATGCCGTTTGCAATGGGGCATTTCTGCTGCCGTATCTATTGATGCCATCCCGCACTATCCTCTTCTCTGCTGTCCTGAGTCAGGCGGTGGGGTGATTAGGTCATCAGCGTGCGCCAGGCTAAAGTGACCAGAGTGCTGTAGGATCAAGTGCTATATTCTGCTCCTTTACCTTCCATCCATCTAACTGCAATCCAGACACCATTAACACTACTCTTCTCTACTTTACTATGGCTATTTGGGCCTTTTCTTCAGTGTTACTTTCTCTTCCTTTGCACCTTATCCCCTCTTTTTTGTAACCATCCAATTGAACACACTCTCGCAGCTCGGTATTACTCGCTGAGTGTCAAGCTCAGCACCTTTTCAAGTGAATTAGCTTAACAACAGATGTGCTGAAGTGTGTGAAAGAGAGAAAGGGAAGGAGAGAATGGGTGCCTAGGAGACCCTACAGTACCTGAAGTGAAGGCGGTCCACGTGTCTGAATTCCTCATAGTGTAGTACCTGCTGCACCTGTATACATGTTCCAGATTTGACTGAGTGGAAAGAAATCCGCCAAATAATAACCAGAAAACAAATGAGTAAAGCCGACCCTTGAGTGATAGTAAAATTTACCAATCACAGGAAACATGATGCTAGACACATGCATGCATGGTTTAAATATTTTATGTCTGATATGTCTTGTAGCCTGTTGATATTTTTCAGATGCTGCATGTGACAGTAGATGGTATGGTTAGTTTGTGTGATACCTACTTGCTATTAGGATTTTGTACTAAACAGTGGGGAGTGGGTGTTCATGTCAGTGACTGGTCCTGTCCTTGCAATCCTCCCTGCACACACACACACACACACACACACACACACACACTCTACCTCAGATATGCAGGTAACAGCGGCAGGTCCATAACCTCACACACTCCAGCTGATTCTAGCACCAGTGACAGGTGTATCTGTCTATGTGTGTGTCTGTGTGCATGTTGTTTGTTTCATTAAGTACAGTATGGATGTATGGGGTTTTTGTACAGTAGCATCTGTTAGAGTATTGTGTGTGTGTATGTGTGTGTGTGTATACAAAGCGTACTAGTACCAGCCACCACTGCAGTTGACAAATGCCTGATTAACACATCCACTGTATAAGGATGCCAGTGAAAGTGCTATAATAAGGCAATGTAAAGTAAAACCGTTTCTTTGTACATGTTGAATTGTTTGGATTGGAATGGCATTGATCCCTGCCTGGCTGTATGCTGTCGTTACTGATAAAGATGCTGTGATTTTTTTGTAGTAGAGAGCGAGGAAGATACTTTTATTTAGACTGACAATTTTAGTAAAAATCGTCAGTGATTATACTTTAAAAATATCAACAAATACCAGTGTAATATTTCCCAGTTCTTGGTATCCGTAGGCATCAGCGATAGCAAAGTCGAGGGCTCTAGCCTGGTTTTGTTCCAATATTGATATCAGTCCTCTATGAATTCCTCATTAGACCGGCTAATTACTACCAAACACTGGAAGAAAGTCTTTGTTTTATTCGCTCAGCAGAATAATAAGACATCCCTGGAGCTCAGAGAAACAACAACCACATAATACATTAACATGGGGAGGGGGGGAGCAAGCGTAACAAGTCATAATAAAGCTCACCGGGTTTGTTGTGTTTGCAGTATATCCATACAAGAAGAAAATAATAATTAGAGTTGATAGAGATTTATGGCATAGAGGGAACTTGGCATCTCCTGAAAGGTGTGTTTGGTGTGTGTATGTGTGTGCGTGTGTGTGTGTGCACATGCCTGTGTATATGTTAAGTATGTTTACTGTGTAGGCGGTGTTGGGGGCTACATGTTTATAGTGTGGAAGCCAGCAATATAACATGATTATGAACACTCCCCTCTCTCTTTCTCTCTGTTTCTTTCTAGTATATTTACTGAAAAAGAAAAAAAAACAATAAAGAGGCTCATTAAGCCCCAGTATAGACAACAAGTCCAAGGAGAGGTGGAGGTGGAGAAGAGACAGGGAAGGGAAGGGGAGGGGAGGGGAGGAGTGAGTGCACCAGAGAGAGAGAAGAGATGAAAACAAAGTTAAAGAGATGATGAGCGATAGAACACAGAAAGGACACCTTGGATGAGAGAGACGGAGAGGAAGAGAAAGAGAGAGATGGGTCCTGACAGGAGAAGGGGCTGTCTACAGACTTGCCTGCGTCAAATCCAGGCGCCTGTGGGCATCATCACAGCACAGACACACACACATACACACATACACACATACACACACACATACACACACACACACACACACACACAGATGCACGATGATAACCCATCAGCGCTGGCCAAGTGTTGTTTAATCCAACCTGACTTGCACTCGACAGAAAAAGCAAATTCACTTCCACTCACAGTCTGGAAAACGGAGCGCTCTTCACATAAATGGCAGCGCTCTGAATTACCCTGTGTGTGTGTGTGTGTGTGTGTATGTGTGTGTGTGTGTGAGCGTGTGTATGCCCACTTGCATGTGTGCATGCACACACTGTACAGCCTGTGTTTTTATTTTTGTGTTCTTGTGTGGTTGTTGTGGGGGATGTCTGCTCTTGGTGTGTGTGTGTGTATGTGTGTGTGTGTTTACATGTATTGGTGGTGACAACCTCTTCAACAGTACCCCCCTTCATTGTGTGACAGGCAGATAGCTAGGCTGCTCTGCTCCCTATTGTTAGGGGCCTGTCATCAAACCCTGCTTGTACAGCCAGTTATACTGCCTGTGTGTGTGTTTGTGTTTGTGTGTGTGTGTGGGAGAGAGAGAGAGTATGTATGAGTACACTTGCTTGTGTGTTTCTATATCTTTGTGTGTGCTTGTGCATGCACTTGAGTGCGTTTGCCTGTTTGTGTATGTGTGTGTATGAGTGTGCTCGCTTGTGCGTTTCAAACTCTGTCTCTGTGTTTGTTTGTTTGTGTGTGAATGTGCACAGGTGAGTGTGGGTTTGATTTGTTTGTCTGCGCCACAATGAGAGAGAAGCGAAGATCAGGGCTGACAAGCCATTGTTTGACAGGCTGATAGTGTGGCTGGAGCGCTGTACTGTACTCCCCTCTCCTCTCCATTGTTATGTGACTTGTCATTAAGCCCTTGTTGCCCAGTCAAAATGGGCAGGAGTGCTTGTTAGACACAGCGCTGTCATTCGTGGAGAGAGTAGGTGAGCCGCGTACACACACACACACACACATACACATACACACACACACATACACACACACACATACACACATGCACACACATACATGCACAGATTGAAGTGGGCAGAGGCACAGTGTGGGCACCACAGATGTGAAAAATTATTTTGTTCAGTATCTATGGTGCTCACTGCATTATTATCATTCTCGTATTATCCTGTTAAGGCAAAAAAAAAAAAAAGAGGCAAGCTGTGCTGAGGAAATGAGGAACACTGCAGTGTAGCAAGAGCTAAGGAGAAAATTACCCACAGTTTTAGAAAATAACACAACTTTGAAAAGTAAATTGATATTTACATAAGAGAAGAGAATTGGAGGGGAATCTCCAATGACATTTTGCTTTTCCGTTAGTGAAAGAAAAGCTAACCCCAACCCTCCAAAGAATTTTGACGTTTTCTTGCAATGTTTAATTTGTTCTGTTTGACCCCTCCAATGTCTCTATAACAGAGTCCTGATCATGATTTAGTGCATAAGGAATGGTCAGCCTCTTAAGTCACCAGGTGAAACCCAACTACAGACCCAACTAATAGACTTTGCCGTCAGTGTAGTCTAGACTTGTGCAACGGCAGAGAGAAAATTAAGTTGTGTGACATTATCCGGTAACTAGATCAGATTGGAAAGCTACCGAGCTGCCGTCAATGCAACTATGGAAGAGAACAGCCAAACACGACCAAACCTTCACCCCTGAATACATATTTAATATAAATATAAAACATAGCATTAGGTCTAATGATGACGATAGCGAGATCCAGGCTGTAGCCTCAGAGACAGATGAGGCAGATGATGCTCCATCACAGAAATCATGTTGAACATTTCTGTCTTAAATGGAAAGACAAATTCCTGTGTGAGCTGAACCAGGGGCAAATGTCTTTATTTTTTATATTTATTATACAGTATGAGCAAAAGCACTTTTGATTAAACGCGTAGTATAGATCTATTTGCCTTGATGATGTTGTTTTTCTCTATATCTGTAGCCTAATACAGCTGTTTTTAAGCACAACACAAGCGCAGATACACTAATATATGACTGGATTTCCCCATTTCTGTGGCAAACTGACATATCCTTGGACAGTGCTTTAGTCTCAGTTAATGCTGCACTTAGCTCATGCATTTCCATCCTTTTCAGTACTGCTATCATACTCAGCACTACTCAGTACAACTATATAAAGATATGTTTTATTGCACTGCTGGACCAGACAGAGGTACAGAGAGACAGACGGATTTACAGACAGACATGCAGGCAGATGTACAGACAGACGTACTGACACATGTACAGACAGACGAACAGACAGATCAGATTCCTCTCTGGGCCGTTTCCCGTGTCAGGAGGGGACGAGGACAAACAGGTGACATCACTTCCTGCGGAGGACAATCACACAGGAACAGGCCAGGAACCTCCGGGAGTTTTGTCATCGCCATAACAACCCTGCCCAGAGCCAAGAATACATGCACACACACATACACACACACACACGGTCATCCCAGAGAAAGCCGTGTTTTATCCGGGAATGACGCTATTGTTAGCACCAAACTGTCAATAATCTCTGTTTATTGACATAATCTGGAGCATTGTACCTGCCTGCTTGTCTTTCTCCCTGTCTCACTTTGTGTTTCTCTGTCTATCTCTCAGTCAGTCTGTCTCATTGTCTGTTTCAGTTAGAAACACATTTAATCTGACCACCAGCTATCATCCTTCTTTACCTTGCTCTACCTCTCCCTCTTTCCAGACTCATTCTGCAACAAATTGCATTATTAACCTACTGTAACACACACACACATAGTAAAGAAAATTACCTGACTCTTCTAACCAAAGGCACAGCAATCTGAAACTGTTGGAAGACACTTTGACATCTGAAGTGTGTTTCCTATTCAGACTCATGCCTTGAAGAAGGTCTCCGACCGAAAGCTTGCATATTATAAAGATTCTTGCACAGATGTGAGTGTGCGGATGCTTTTTTCATTCAGTTTGCTATTCAGACTCTAAATAAGTTTTGAATATAGCTGCAAATTGGACGTTGAAAAGGTCAGGGTCACTGTCTGAGCACTCATTCTACATACAATTAACTACACATTTTGATTATACCATCAAACATTCTCAGGTTTAATACCAGAATGACAGAAAAAACAAAGCAGTTGTGGAAAACAATATGATCGAAGGTTGTAATTAGAAGAAAACCACTACAATCTCAAGCCAAGGAAATTTGTTTTTACGCAAAGGTCCACAGGGTCACTAATAAAAAAAAACATAGAAAACCATATAAAAAAAGTGTTGACATCAAAGGTTTTGTGTTGTCCCGCTGCTGTGAAGTAAGTGGTAGGCGTATGCGTTTTAATACACAGCATACACTGGGGGGCACAGAGACAGAAAGCTTGGGTCTCGTGAAAGGAGTGAGAAAAGACGTTTCAGGGCCACACGGCTCCCTTCCTGACCTGCAGTACCCGATTTGTCCTGAAGGTGGGAGCAGCGGCTGCAGTTTGACAGCTGTGCCTTAGTGGAGGAAGACCCACAGCACACAGCAGCTCCTGAACAACCATGTCTACTTTTTGCATTTTGAGTATAAATAGGACATAACAATAGGAACGAATTAGACAATACAGCAGATCTTACTAAAAAAAAAAACAGTGTGATTGTCTGGTTTTATTTTGCTATCAGTGCATATTTTTTATTCATCATCTGTAGTTGACTTAGGATTTTGAAAATTTAGTGGAGTGTTTTTTTTTTCTTTTCTTTTTTTGTTTTGTTTTGTGCACTAACCCTTGTTGCGTGCTCCAGGTTCAACTGAAGAACCACAACCCCGTCTCTTTCGCTTCTCATCTCCTTTTTTTTTTAACATAATGCCCATGTTCACATTCTATTCTATTCTATTCTATTCTGTCTTCTAAAAGGGGGTGGATGAGAGAGAGACAGGGAGAAAGTGAACAGTTGATTACACATTGTGGCTCTCTACATGCAATGTATTTGCCTTGATTTGTGCTCTTATTTATGCTCTTAATTGATTGACCCTTGTTAAGGAACGCCTTGTGGTCGGCGCTAGTCGATAACGCCAGGTCTTAGCATTCCTGGGTGAGAGGGGTGGGGGTGGGGGGGTGGAGAAAGGGGGAGAAAGAAAGAAAGACAGAGGTACGATATTGATCAGGTGCAGTGTGCATCGAATTCCAAGTTTTACCTGACCTTCCAAACTGCTGGCATCATCACCATAGTACGCCGCTGATGTCCCCTTCCTCTCTCCCTCCTTCCTTTCTCCCTTCCACACTTCACTGTCCTTTTGTCTCTGCTCCGTGTGGCTGTGGCTGTGTGTGTGTGTGTGTGTGTGTGTGTGTGTGCACGCACGCTCGAGCTGCAGATAAAGCCTAAATTGAGCTGTTTTGATTGTTCACTGAGAGTGCCCGCAGCATAAGACCCCTCGGCTGAGGAGCACACACACACACACACACACACACACACACACACACACACACACACACACACACACACACACACACACACACACACACACATATACACACACACTCCTTCACATTCAGCCCTGTTCCAGTCACTCTCTGCTCTCCTCTTCTCCCCTGCTTTTTTATTAAGTGGTGTTGGCAACAGCAGTGAAAATTCTTTTAATTACTAGTCAGAATAACTTTCTGTCTCTGGATTGAACCGGGCTATTTGTTAACACCAAACTCCAAAAAAGCCTCCTGTCTTTACGTCTCACAACCCCTAATCCGTGTTTACACGTCTTGTTTTTTGGGGCCGGAGGAGCTGCAGGCCTAACCAAAAGGAGTTTGTTTTGTGGAAGGTGTCTCAGAAAAGAAGTAGAGACTTGTGTTTTTGCATGAGGCTGAGCTATAGCCTATATTGATGTTTATATGTGTTCATTAGTTTCATGAAAGCATAATTTTCATTGTTCATCATGCAGGTTCTGAGGTGTGTAAGATAGAAAACAGCAGAAATAAAGACTAGTATGTGCAGCACAGTTAGTACTGCTAAAACAAGTGTATCAGTTTGGGGAATCTATTTATAGGGATCCGGTCTGATTTTGTGGTGGCCGGTCAAAAATCAGTCTATGAAAGGAAACACTGGCGTTTATTAATATCATGAAATATCAGCAATGACATCCTAATTCTCTGCAATAGGCTCTCATGGAAATCCCTCTGCTCTTATACCAGATTTAGAGAGATGTATTGGCATGTCTGGTTTCCTGGGGAATTAAGAGGGAAAATACGTATTTGTTGATTTGAAAAGGGAATGAACCTGAACCAGAGTGCCATGATAGCATACAATTATGCAAATGCACACTAAAAAACAAACTGCACGCAAATGACTTGGCGGAAACACGTTTGGAGAGCGAGAGGCGTGCACATGTGCAAGTTGGCATGCAAAAACAAATGCACAGGACATTGTTCTGTGGCTGTATTATACACACACACGTACACACACACGTACACACACATGCACACAAATACACACACTCCAGGGATGATGTCTGGCTAGGTGGATAAAAGTAGTGCTATTGTAATTCGATAGATGGCTTTCCCTAAGATAATCTCCCTTAAACAGATGATCAATTTGGGAGTAGATTTGATTGATGTGGGACAGACAGAGAAAGAGCAAGGGAGAGAGAGAGAGAGAGAGAGAGAGAGGGGGAGAGAGAGAGAGAGAGAGAGAGTGTGTATGTCTGTGTGTATGTGTAGGTCTGTGTGTGAGAGAATGAGAGAATTAAAAGGGTACGTATGGTGAAGAACATTATTTTGTGCCAGCTGGACTCTAGATGATGCTCAAACTGGGACTTCTACTACTACTGCCTCTCTCTCTCTCTCTCTCTCTCTCTCTCTCTCTCTCTCTCTCTCTCTCTCTCTCTCTCTCACTTTCCTTTTTTCCCTATCCTCTCCTCCAATACCTTCTTATGTTTGTGGCGGCGCAGGCTTCATCCCAACCATTTTTAAACACATTCATGTTTGACTCACAACATTTCAACAAACATTGCACCGACTCTCCTTGGCATTACCTACATCCTTTCAAGATATGTAGGGCCTATTAAAATATGTGGTTTAAGTCGAGGTTAGTTTCGGTTAGGTTTCAGCACAAACATGGCGAGAGATTGTTTTGGTTTAATTTAGGCAAGAACAATCAAATTCCTACATTTAATGATAGTGGTAGAAACAACGTAGCTGATGGTTAAGATGCGGGTCATGGTTAGCAGTTTGGCTCTTAGAAAACCACTTGGCAGATGATAAAATTATTTGGTTGCTGAAAAAGAACTTGCCTTACAAAGAGTGTGAACTCATCGTTTGAGACTCAAAGCGAGGGTTTCTAATATTTCACGCCCCCGCCGCCCTTTCTCACACAGGCAAGTGACTGTTGATATATAAATTTATTTCTGAATCTTACACAAATGCGGTGTGTTGACTCTGATTTATCTTGGGAACAGCCCTCCCCTCTCCCCATCCCTTCTTTCTGTCTCTCCTCACAGGCTTCTCTGGGACACCCGTATGCTCCCCTCTTCATCCATGTCCATCCATTTGCCCTCCCTCTCATCCCTCCTGCTTTCCTGAGTACCTTTTTATTTGCTGAACAGAGAGATATTGGAAAACAAAAACCCTTTCCTCCCTTGCTTCCGCTCACTCCCATCTGCACTGTGTTTTGTGTCTTCCTGTGTGTGTGTGTGTCTCTCTCTCTCTCTCCCTCTCTCTCTCTCTCTCTCTCCCTCTCTCTCCCTCTCTCTCCCAACATAATCCTCTGCTCAGGCCCCTGGGTTGCCGTAGAAACATCAATAACATTCCTGCTTGACAACATCTTAGTGCATTAAAGTGGTCGTAGGGAGACTCGGCCCAACAGAGGCACAGACGCACACACACACACATTCACAAATACACATACACATACACTCTGTAATCCATCACTAGGATTCCTGCAAAAATAGCAATGACTCTGCCATGTTTGAGAGACAGAGAGAGAGAAAAAAAAGGAGCAAGAGATGTACTGAATGTAGACTGAAGAACTGAAGGGAGTCCCATACTCCAATACAAAATTTAGCTTCGTTATTTGCATGTTAGGACAGGAGTCTCTTCACTTACAATCTATTGTGTAAGTGTTTCCTCTCAGTTGTTACTTGGGTTACAATCTGGCCAGCCACAACACAAAGACACAAAGACGTATTTCTCCTTCGGGGATCAATAGAGTATCACAGATTTGCGCTATGTGCCTGTTTGATTCAACTGTTTTAAAATGGCCCTTATCTGGCTCTTATCTGTTTTGGGTTAGGCGGTAAGGTCAGCTGGGCAGTAAGGCCAGGTGAATTTTCGATGTATGTATGTATTTGCATTTTCACCAAGAGTTGGAGGAGCCACAGCTGCTGCATGAATGTTGGGGAAACACTGCATATCGACCTTAGTCACCATTTGATCAAGTCAGCTTTTAATTAGACATTGAGGGGAAGATGGTTGACCACTGACACCCATTCTTACATTCTGACATTTTAACATGCGTCATCAATCTTTTGGCTCGGTATCATAGCCGTGAACAAAAAAATCCTCATATCTCTGTCATGGGAGACAGTCAGCTGTCAAGTACAGTAAAAAAAAAAAGGCAAGAGATTTCTGCAGGACGACAACAGCATGCATACTTATCTATATTTCCCTTCTGTTGTGTTCTGAAGAGGACGTGTGTGTGTGTGTGTGTGTGTGAGTGTGTGTGTGTGTGAGTGGCAGGATCCACTAGAGTCCACTCTTGGCTTAGAGTAACATCACTCTCTCTCTCTCTCTCTCCCTCTCTCTCTATCACTCTCCCTCTCTCTCTCTCTCTCTCTTTCGTTCAGTCCATCTCAATTAATACTCTCCCACCTCCCTTCGAGGGCCTATTATACATTAGCCCTCTAAATCGAATCTCATGGAAATTGCCAGGGAGACTAACGCTGCCAGTTTGACTGACACGGCACTGGATTTGTATTCAGCGCAAAGAACAGACGAGCGCCGAATCGCTCACGCACCTACACATGCAAAATTACATACACAAACACATGAACACACAAGAGCGGTCAGCCTCAGCTTTGCTCCTTGACTGAACACGACAGGTCGGACACACACACACACACACACACACAAACACACACACACACAGCTTGTGAATAGAGCAATAGGCAATGCTTTTGAATACGCTCAGATAATTTAACATCATATTTATAGTGTAGGGGCAACGAGTTACGCCTGTGTTTATGTGTGTGTGTGTGTGTGTGTGTGTGTGTGTGTGTGTGTGTGTGTGTGGTGCTGGTGATAATGGTGCTCTCTCCCTCCCTGACAGTGGCTCCAGATTGTTCCAGGGACAGGCCTGTCATCATCCTAGTCAAATTATTCTGATTGGCTGCTGATTTCCTGATGGGCGTGCTTGCGTGTGTGTGAGTGTGTGTCGTGCGTTTGTTTGATTGAGTGTTTGTGCGCTTGCATTCTTGCATATGGGATCTGTGTGTGTGTGTGTGTTGCGTGATTTCCTGATGGAAACCCTCGTTCATCATCTGTTGCCATTCCCACCTGTCTCCACGGTGACTGTGCTGTGTCTAATCACATGATGGGATTTGTGTTGGTAAAACAACGCGCCATCCTCTGATGAGGGCCTCCCCCCTAGTGTGTGTGTGTGTGTGTGTGTGTGTGTGTGTGTGTGTGTGTGTGTGTATATTTGATGCAGGCACCCTTCGGGGCTCCCAAATCAACATTGTCAAGATCCCGCTGTCCCATTATACAAAGACAAACCCCTTTGTCTAATACACACACACACACGCGCGCGCACACACACACACACACACACACACACACACACACACACACACACACAGATCCTTGTACAACACCTTTCAGTTGTCTTGTGAAGCAATCAGGGCAGAATTTATAGCATCCCAAGCTTTTTGACTGCTTTATACTGGTGACTGTCAAACACACACACACACACACACACACACACACACATACATGCACACGCACACCTTGTGAGTGTTCTAGTCAGACAACCACGTAATGGGCTAAAGAGGTACATGAAACAGATGGTTTTCCAGCTAGCCGCCTCACTAATGCTAACAGGACATGTCAGAGAGAGAGAGAGAGACAGAGAGAGAGAGAGAGAAGAGGGAGAGTAGAGGCAGGAGAGATATTTAGGCATGGAGAAAAAGTGATAGAGAAAGACAGCAAGGAAAAGTTAAGGAGAGAGAGAGACGGAGACGGCAGATACTTCACTGAGAGAGAGAGAGTGGCCGCAGAGAAAACTTGGATGGAAGAGTAGAAGCAGATGGATGGAAAGGAGTGAAGAGGAGAGAAGGGGACAGCGAGAAGAAAAGACGATAGGAGAGGAGAGAAAACAGTTTCCTTCTACTTTCTCTGCCTTTATCCACCTTCTGAACCCTCAACTCCGCTCCCCCCCACCCCCCACCCACACCTCACCTCACCTCACCCAGGAGACTCTGTGTGTTGCCAATCTGTGCCAGGCTGTGAAACATTAGCGCCATGCAATATTCAGCAGGACTAAGTCAGGCTTTTAGCGTCAGGCGGCTGTAGGCTCTATATGTTTAGAGGCAAGCCTGCAGCAAGAACAATCTGATTAGCTAGAGAGAGAGAGCTTTCACTGATTGGGATGGGATATTTGTGTGTGTGTGTGTGTGTGTATGTCATATGTGTGTGTGCATTTTGTGTGTGTGTGTGTGTGTGTATACTGTGTGTGTATGCTGTGTGTGAGTGTCCCAATTTAAAAAAAAAAAGATCTATCCTTTTCAACGTGTCCGTGAGAGTTGGGGAAGTGTGAAGAGTGGGAAATGTTGCAAAAATGACATGTTGAATGAGATTTACAGCGGGTGTGTGTGTGTCTTGTGTGTGTTTGATCTAGATTTTTGAGATTCAACACTGTGAGCCATAGCGCAGATTCAAGCAAAGTCAAGACGCAGCAGTGTTTGTGTGAGTGGAGGCTGAGGTGTGTATTCTTCTATGGGCTTTGTGTCCCGACCACCTCCGACATGCGCACACACACACACACACACACCCACACACACACACACTCACACACACACACACACACACACACACACACTCGGCATACAATCTTCCCTCCTGCCGTATCACAATGCACTGTGCTTCTCCTTTTAACAATAACCCATAGAAAACCATACAAACCCGTCTGAAACACTGTACTGTAGTGGAGCACAATACAGGCTTACAACTCACACGCGTTACTAAGTGTACACACACCAAACACATGCAAACCATTGTGTCAAGACAGAAAAAAATCTCCTCCTAACTCTTTCTGTTGTTGCTGCAGCAGGAATCAATTTTGGGAATGAGAGGGGACAGAAACGGCAAAGAGCAGACATTGAAGAGTTCAGATTTCGCCGGCGATTCTGCTCCCCTATTTCTTGTCATCTTCCACCCTCTGTCCCCTCTCATCCTCTCCTCCTCTTCATCCTCACCCTTTTTGCCCACTTCCCCTGGACTTGACTCACAAGGTTTGAATTTTACCCAGTTCCTCTTGTTTTACCCGTCTCTGCTGCTTTCCCTTTCCTGCCGTATCCCATCTCCCCTCCTTTCCTCCCTCTGTCCTCCCTCTATCCTTACTCCTCCTCTTAGATGTGTGGAATCTCTTCTTTTGTGCATAATGCACAGCGGACTGTGAGAGAAAGATGCAACGCGGGAAGAGGTTTGGTGATGATTTTGAATAAAAAGCAGATAAGTCAGGCTGTGTTTTTTCTGGCTCCTGGAGTATTTTGAACACTTCACAGCACATTTTAATGCTTTTAAAAGAACTTTATTCAGCCTTGCAGCTTTTGACTCTGAAACATACCATTTGTTTTTGTAACATTCTGCAAATTTCAGAATGAATGTGCAGAACCAACTAGGAATGCACCGATTAATCGACCACTGATCATAACTGGCTGCTAGACGTTCTAAAGAAGTCATTGGTGATTGGTTGAGCACTTTTTCAACTGCCCAGTTATGAAATCTGAATGGATGCCATTGAAAATATGAAAACATGAAAACTACATATGATTTTAAACAGTTTAATGTATTGGACAGAAGGCATAGTTTATGCTGCCTCAATGACAACCTTTTTCATTGCTACCAGCGGCAAGAGGTGAGTAAGCCAAGCGCACATTAACATGTAATAACTATGTTTGGATAAAAACTATGATCTAACCCTAACCCTATGGATTGGCCAATAATGTCATGCAACCACAAGAAACTATCTGTTGAACAAAGCACTATATTGAAATTTTACTGTTTATATTTTGCTTTGCACTTTTACTTTCTCGCTCTCTGTCTTACCATATCTTTCACCCACACTCCATTTCTCATCTCCCTTATTCCTCCCGCTCTTTCTCTCTTGCTTGCTCTCCCTTGTTTTCTTTTTCGCACCCCTCGCTCCTACCCTCTCCCTGCTTTTGTCTCTTCCTTCCTCCCTCCTGAAGCCTTTCCCTACATCTCTACCTCTCTCTGCCGTTCCTCTCTCTCCCTCCCTCAACCCTTTCCCCTCCCTCTCCCCCTTCCTAGGCCAAAATTCATGGCTGTGTCATGTCATCTCCTTATTGTCTGCCAGAGCAGGGAGATCTCTCTTTCTCTCTCTCTCTAAATATATCTTTTTATCTTTTTCTCTCACTTACTCTCACCCACTCGCTCACACACACACTCACTCAACACACATACACACGCTGGTATTCTGAATTCATGGCTCTAGCAAACTGTTGTACCTACCCACGCCATCTAACCTTGTGTTAATCCACCATCTGACTATTTTTCTCTCTACCTACCTACCTGCCTCTCTCTCTCTCTCTCTCTCTCTCTCTCTCATCCCTTTCTCCAGTCAAACGGCGGCTCTTCGTTGAATAATTGCAGTGAGGGAGAAATTTTCAATGCATACGTGATGGGCCCTCTGAAGCATCTCTCCCTCTCCCTCTCTGAAAGTCTATCCCCTCTTCTTAATCCTACCCTGTCTAACTGAAGAGCCTAGTTTTGCACACACACACACGCACACAGTTTGGATGAAAGCAGCTGACTGCAGGGGGACATGCATAGGGAGAGAAACATATCTCTCTTTGGCACTATGTCACTCGATACACACACTCAAAAGTCAACGGTTTG
>NW_027280505.1:20000-40000 GCF_046629955.1 Centroberyx affinis | reverse complement strand
AAAGAGAGAAAGACAGAGAGATGGCAGCCGGGTTCATTTTAGGAGCCATCTATGAAGCATGATAATTGTTAATTGAAACGACGAATGTTTTGCTAACCTTGGGGTATTTGTGTGAATGTGTTTGTCTGTGTCTGTTTACGCAGGCCCGTGTATTTGTTTGAGGTTGTTTGTGTGTGTGAATGAACAAGAGAAAGAGTGTGTGTTTTAAGATGAGCAGTTGCTTCACCTCATTCTCTCTGTTTGACACATTTGTGTTCGCTGTAATTTCTAATGGATATAAGATAAATAAAACTTTGCAACTTAACAGACATAGTGGTCTTCTGTCAAATATACATTCTAACTAGAAAAACAGACTTGACTTGATATCATAAATATCTCTAAAAATGTAAACGTCTATGCTTTCCCTCACTGAAAAATTTGTTTTAATTGAAAAATTAATATCCACTTCAGCACGATGCATCTAATGAAGAGGATATGAGAGACAAGTAGATCAGAGACATACAAGGTGTTTTCACAGTCACTTTTATGCAGAAAGTTACAAAATGTCTTGTTTTGGGCAAACAAACCTGTTTCTGCACTGCACTTCCCAGAGATCCCCTGTCAATCACACCATGTGGGCGGTGGCCTGTTGATGAAGTTTCTGTAGGTGGCGCTCTTTTCTTTTTCTGTTCAGCCATGGTGGCTATCGCTGTCCGCCAGAGGATTTTTCCCAGGAAAGACCATAGGTTGAATCATTATTGTGTTGGCGATAGAGAGCAGCACATATATGAAAATGTATTACGGTATGTTGCCATACCTCTGTTATTTAGGCACAGTACAGCATCTGAGAAAGGCTTTTATCTATGAAACATCAATGCTGAAATCTGGGATTCTGATAACCCATTTTTTGATTACTGTTGTCTGTAAGTGTTTGTTTGCTGAAAAAAATAAATTAGTTGCTCCAATGATTATCTCTAATATAATAATTTCAACAATTAGCAGGCTATTGATTGAATTGCACCAACCCTCAAGAAATAATTTAAACTAAACATAAAATAGCTTTAGATTTCTTTTGCATTGCCTCAACCAGCTAAAGCAAGTGCTCCCCTGGGATCCTGATGTAATTATCCAGTCAACCAGGCCTAGTGTGTGTTGTGCATACATGTGTGGGGCCTTTTTACTGTATGCCATGTAATAATGTACAATAGGTCTCTCTCTCCCTCGTGTGCCTCTCTCTCCCTCCCTCCCTCCCTCCCTCCATCCGTGACTCCCGTCTTCTCTCTCCGGGGCCAGATAACCTCCACCTGCCTCTCCTCGCCCTCCGCCTCTCCTATCCCATTCTTCCGTCTCTCTTTCCATCCGTTCATCCCTGGGTGTCCCTATTCATCCAGAGAGATGGAGTTGGTCCGACTCTGCCTTGCTCTTCTTCTCTCGCCATTGCCTTTCAATGCAGGAGAATGAGGAGCACACACATACACACACACATGCATGCACACGCACACAGACTTTGTGTTGGCCACCCATTTACCTGACTCAATGCCTCTATTCTCTGGCTCCAAATTGACCGTCGGCTGGACAGATGGACGGATGACCCAGGGTGGTCTCTCTCGCTCTCTCTCTTTCCCTCTCATATGCACACACAACCACACACACACACACACAGACACACAGACACACACACACACACACACACAATAGAGGTATGCCCATAGGATTTTTTCGAGAACACAAATATGTGGTCACAGTACATTCTTTTTTTATCCATTTTTTTATTTTGTATCCCTACCTCCATTTCCTTCCATCCTCTCTCTCTCAAGGCTAAAAAACAAACTCCTATAAATGGATAAATGTGGATTCTTTCAGTTACAGTTTTCTGATGGCCTTATGCCCATCCAATTTTTTATTCTGTATCAGTGTGTCAAGAAAACATTTTACTAACATGCTAGACAGTTGAAATACCAAAACTTAACTGAAACTACGTTAAAACACTTGTCATTGTCATTTCAAAATGAAATCAGACTTAAACTATAAAACTAAATTTGAAGATTGATGTTAAACTGAAGACAGTATTGGACTGAAAACTAAAATGCAAAACTAAAACATCATTACCGGTTGGAAACTACCTCATACCGGTGTGTTCCTTGCTATTGACAGCACACCACGTGTAGCACCCTTCACAGTGGATTATTTAAAATAGTTTACATTAGCGATGATAAAATGCTTTAATAAAACCAACATTGTTGTCGTCAGTAAAAATACGCACAGCCGTGGTTTGGTGTGTGTCAGAGTTCCTACACAGGTCTGGACAGTATAGAAAAGTATGGAAGATGATTTTGATAATTTCCATTTACTGTATGTAGCTGTAGACCCTCTATCATTCGATTTCATTGTAATATTTGTAGTGATAAGAATAATCTTCAGTGATGTTTCCTAGTTCAGAGGTTCTCAACCTTTTTCATATCAAGGACCCTAATTTAATTCACATTAGAGCCACGGACCCCCATTTGGTGAGATTTTGTCTCTCGGACCCAAATCTGAGAATAATTTTTTTGTTGGATATGATTTTGTTGAGAATTCCATGACTATCTGTATTGTAGGTAGAGAGATAACAGTGAAACTATGATCAAAATAGTAATTTTTCTACATTCTCTAATGGTGTTAACTTCTTGTAAATGAAATAATGGTGAATTTTAACAATTCATCAATTTGCTGGGGACCCCCTGGAACCCCCTCAAGGACCCCTGGTGGTCCCCGGACCCCACGTTGAGAACCACTGGCCTAGTTGACTGTAATACTGGCCAACCACTGCCTGAATCATATTGAACACAAACCAGAATCTTTAAGTCATGTCTAGAAATATAAATCCAGAAAATGTTTGGAATTCTGAAGTGCAAAATGTGCTGCAACTCTGGTATTAAGGTCTGGCCTCAACATGGCGTCCTATTGCTGAGCTCTTGTATCATATATAACTGTGGATTTGTCAACAGTCTGCGGGCCAGATCTTTTCCATCTGAGGTTAATCCCACAGAGAGAGAGAGAGGGATCCCAAACCTGAATATTACCGAAAGCTCAAATCTCCTCACAGTCAGATGCCACTACTCACATCTCTCACCTTCACACAGAGGGGTTTGCATGTCAAGATAAGTGGAAGAGGTAAAGGGAGACAAACACACTCCTGCACAGTACGCTGAATGGCAAATGCTCACACACACACACTCACACTCAGACATATACACTCATACAGTACATACACATAGAAGCATGCATACGTGCACAAACAGATGGAACCATACACATAAAAAAGTCACACGCACAGTATACATGCACACACACAGACACACACACAGACACACACACACACACACACACTGCCAGTGGAGCTCATCTGTGTGCTATCTCCTCTCCTCTCTCTGCAGTAGGCAGATAAGTGCCATAGTCAAACCAGTGAGGGAGAAACACTGTACTAGATAGGCCCCGTAGCTACACTCCGCAAGCCCGGAGGTGGCCCTGTGTCAGCGTGTGTGTGTGTGTGTGTGTATGTGTGTGTGTTTTGGAAGGGACTGAAGCAGAAATGAATTTTAAACTTTCCTGAAATTCTTCTTCTTGAATTTCAATCAAGTTTGAATTCATAACATAACATAAGTAATGTTTAAACAATAAACATTTTTTTTATCTTTAAATAAAGGTTGCCATTTTATCAGAAAAGAAGTGTCTGGAATAATAGTATTCAACAGTGCTTTTCATTTGTCTTTCATGCCGGCAATATTGTAAATATCAGCGTGACATTTTATCAAATAGTGGCTGTTTAGTTTTGGAAGAGAACTCTATTTAGTCCCCTTTGCTCTCTCACTCTCAATTTATGCTTCTTTCTATGCACTTCATTCTGTGCCCTTCCCTCTTGTATCCTCCCCTCTTGTATCCTACCCTCCTGTATCCTACCCTCTTTTATCCTCCCCTCTTTCATCCTCCCCTCTTGTTCCCTAGGCTACATGCAGAAAAAGGAGGGCTCTTCAATGGTTCCTTGGTTATGGTAGCTGATCTATTTAGTTATTTTATTACTGCTTTTGGGACATGTAGTATGTTCCTATGTACATGCAGAACCATTTCCACATGGTGTTACAAACCTAAAGAACCATTTTCTGGTACTCTATAGCACTCTTCAAGAGAGTACAGTCACATGGCCTGTACTCCCTCCTCATGCCCTCTGCCTGCCTCAGGATCCAGAACTCTCCTCATTATACAGGAAGTATAATCATTTGTTTACTGTGTCTGCTCAGGGACCGCCAGACTACTAACAGCCGATAATAAGGATGAACTCAATAATAACTCAGTCATAACTGGTATGCCTTTATACTCTCATCTTTGTTTTGCTCTCCGGTTCAAACCAGATGCATAAGACAAGGACAGCCTGTTGCCAAATGTATTAAATTTGCTGATAGCTTTTCCCAACACCCACACTAGTATTTTCTCTAGAAATTTTTCATAGTGGGGTGGAAAAACCTCTGAGATGGCACGGATCCCCCCAGTAGTAGTGAAATAGTTACACTGACTGTCACCTGTGATATTCATTACGAATTTTGGGACTTTATGTATTGACGTCAGATTTTCTGTGTTGAGGCCGTTGAATTCCCCCTCATTCCAACTGCAGCTGTGGTCCCATGTAGAGGAATCCCTCCGCCTTAATGCTAAGAATATAGGAAAGCACAGCATCGAGGAAACTCTTTGATTTCCTCTCCAAGATTCTTGTCAGTCGTGTGACCTGATGTGGTATCATACAGTAGAGCGCCGGTCTGAAGAGCTCCATTGATCTGTACGCTGACCGATAGACCCATAGGCTGCTGCAAAGCCCTCTGGGGAAGAAAAAAAAAAGGCAGTTTATCTCCTAGCAACATAAGACCATCCTGAGGTCTTTCTTTCTTCTTTCTGTGTCAGTGTCAGTCCCTCTCTCTCTTTCACTTCCTCTCTCTCCCCCTCTCTCTCTCTTTTCTCTGCCTCCTTACACCCAACAAACACTATTTTGACTTACACCACTGTGTGTGTGTATGTGTATGTCCCTCAGGGGTCCCTGTGCGTGTCCATCTCTGTGCTTTCTACCATGCAGGATAAAAGCCTTTCAGCTGTGACTGCTGCCAAATCAGCCCCTGCCACACCAGCGCAGCTCCACTCCAGCACCAGTTAACTATCACACTGCTGTCATTAGAGAGAGAGAGAGAGAGAGAGAGAGAGAGAGAGAGAGAGAGAGAGAGAGAGAGAGAGAGAGAGAGAGAGAGAGAGATGTGGAGGATGAGAGGGAGAGGAATAGCAGGCTCAACTATCTGGGTCACAGGATTCAGACGACTGAGCACCAGTGATATGTTTCTGATCAGGCACTGGTGTGGACAGACGTACAGGAACCTTCTCCCTCAGCACTAGCTAAGAAAAGACTCTGGACAGTCTTTCATGCTAACATTAGACTCAATGGAAGTTATTGTCAGGGGATAAAAGTGGTGTTTTGGTGCCTAATACTACTTACTTACTACTTACTCAGTCAGAACAGGCTAATAAGTTCAGAAACTTGAATGACTTTACTGTAGTGCAGCCTTTAAGACCAGGAAAAAGTAACATTCAACTTATTTCACAATATTACAATAACCAAAATCCCAGACGATATCTAGTCTCATATCACGATATCGATATTATACAATATATCTGTGGCAGAAACTAGGAATATAAGGCCAAAGTTGGAAATAACTGGAATAACTGTATCCTGTTATGGCATTGCATTACGTGACCTTTAGGTTATATGGTCTCCAAAATACACGCTTATGAACTCAGTACTAGGGGGTGATTTTCTTATCTAACCAGTAGGGGTTTAAACTGTGGCTGCCCAATAACATCCAACTTAAAGGGTTAAGGGAACACGTCCTCATGTTACCTTAAGTGGTTTAAGTTACAGCTTCCCCAGAGCATCTGACTTGAAGGGTTAACAGGGCACTACATTATTTAACTGTTACAGCAACAGTTTATGGTCAACCCAAAACATCCATCTTACAGGGTTAAGGGGGCATTTCCTCTCTTAACCTCCCCCACTAACTCTACCCTCACACCAGCTCATAATCCAGGTAGCCTGCCTGTTGACAATTGTGAATCGGAGGTCCTAAGTGGCTTTAAGCAAATAAGTCCCTTAACAGATCAGACAGCTCTCCTACATGTGCCACACAGGCTACAGGTAAGCTCTGTATAGGATAAGACGGGTCTCGGATACAGAGGCGATTGACCCAGAGCACCGAAAGCTGTCTTTGCATTATCTTTGCATTACGGGAGGAGCGATAGTACATTTGCAGCTTGTTTTCATGCGAGCGTTGAAGTTTGATTTAGTAGGTGATGATATTCACCTGCATTTCTGCCTGTAGTTATTAGTTCTCCTCAGTCTTTCTTTGTTTCTTTGTTTCTTTGTTTCTTTCTTTCTTTCTTTCTTTCTTTCTTTCTTTCTTTCTTTCTTTCTTTCATGACAATATGCACACTAAGAGGAAAACAGAGCGGAAACATTGGTGATTTTGGTCCCAGCCAGTTTCTCCCACTTTGGTTCAGTGACTTGGATGTTGATCACTACATCAATACACTAAAATGTGTTGAAAAGTTAGAAACAACTTGCATAATTATATGCTATGTATGGGAACGTCATTTCTATTACATTCTCTAATATTTGTTTTGGATTGAAATGGAATTTCAATTCACAGGCAAATTGGAATTGAATGTGCCTATATTTCAATGGCAACTGACTGGGAATTCAATCAGGGATATATTGAAAGTAATTGCAGAGTGAATGGGAATTGATTGTGGAGTGTATTCAACTTAAGTTGTTTAGTAAAATCAGTACAGATGATTCTCATGCGTTAAGAAGATCTAGGGTGAGTTGAACTGGATCACTGCACGTGAATGTCTCTCTGCCCTGCCATCCTATTAGTGAATTATTGTGCAGTGACCCGAGCCAAGTGTCAAGGTGAAGCAATTGACAGTAAGCTGCAGGGTCTTTATTAAAATAGAGCCCAGCGACAACACACTGGTCATGGCCCCTTAAGCCCTTTGGAAATCTCATCCTTCACCTCCAACTAAACCCCAGACCCCTCACCCTAACCCTAGCTCTTTGGTATGTGTGTGTGTGTTCATTCTCTGTGTGAAACTCTCTGTGTGTTTGTTTGTACAGTGCCTGTGCATGTGTGTGTTTCTGCTTGCATACGCTTTTATGAATGTATGTTTGTGTGATTGCGCTCTCACACACCCCTGTTTGTATCTTTCCTGAGTATGTTTGTGTGTCTGTGTGTATACATTTGTGTGTGTTGTGGGTGAGGGTTAGAGCAGTGCAGTTAATGATCGGTTTGCCTGTGGGTACACCAGGCGGTCAGTGTTTGGTGGAATCATTTGAAAGATTCCTTAAGCCACTTTTTCTTACTTGGCCTCTGTGTGACCCAGATTAGCCTGGTCTGGCCCAGCCCTGGCTGAGGCTTAATACGGGCCTGTGGAAGCCATGAGGCTACAGAAACTTGAAGAGTTTCATTCCAAAATGAGGCATCAAGCATTTAAAAAGTATGAGCCCTTACTATGGATTATTACTGAAGTTATCTGAAGGCATTTGCTTGATAGTAATATTTTGGAGGGTGTAATCTTTTGTTTAAGAACTGATCAGTCAACCAGGTAACATTTCTTTCAAAATGCAAAATAAATAGATAAAATGAAGAGTTTGGAATCTTAGAAGATGTACAGTAGAGTTATCTGCTTTAACCCAACAGTGTATAGACCTTGTTCCCACGGCGGCCATTTTGAACTTGCATCAAACTCTACCCAGAAAAGCAAGTACAGCCCAGCTACGTCCTACTGTCGTTGTTGGGAATCAGACAAACATTTAGGCCTATCGTCTCACAGATTCCCCACTGAACAAGGCAACAGTAAACATGATGTCCCCCACAAATGATGTCCTCATGATGGCCAATCAGTGTAATATTAAATGCTCAAATGCGTTGAGATGCATAATTTCCCCAAGTTTTGTCAAAATTGTATCAGTGTCTGAGATATTGCGCGTGACACATGGATGAGCAAACAAATGATATAGAGTGTGAGGTGTTAATGCTCCTATAACACAGACACACACACACACACACACACACACACACACACACACAATTCTCTGTGACCCTTGCCCCTGCTCCTCACCTGCACTGACAGTTAGAATGAAGTCATAGGCAGAAAATTGGGACAAATTAAGGGCAATTAAATGACAGTTGGACAGTAATATGTTTATTTTCTGACTTGTTCCAAAGTGGAGTGGACAGGGAGACAGGGAGACTGAGAGAAGGAGACAGAGGGATGGGGAGAGCGTTATTGTAAATGAATATAGGTTTTGGTATAAGTTGGAATAGACAGGCAGTTAGTCGGCAAGCCAGTTATTCAGCCACACAGCCAGTTCATCAGTCACATAGACACAGAGAGACAATTGGAGATGTGCTCTCCTTATCTCCCATCAGGCAGTGCTCATATGGTGGGAGAGCACCGGGGGCTGGACTGAATCACAAACCTGTGCATGTTTGTCTATGGGGGTTGTATATGTGTGTGTGTGTTCGTGCATCCTTTCCGGTATATGCCATTGTGAACTACAGTGCACGTGTGTGTGTATTCAAGTCTGAGCAGCAGAGTTTAAGAGTTTAATTTTTGAACAGAAATGTATCAAGACTGTAATTTCAAGTTCTGGTCACTAAGACATAAAAATCAATTTTCCTCTCCCCATTTTTCTCCTTGCTTCTCTTATTCTCCTCTCCACCTTTCTCTCATGAGCTGTTTTTTTGTTTTTTTTGTTTTGTAAATAGTACAGTAAATCCCTTTGCCAAACTGCCATTTCACACTGGAAGATGTACTGGAACTGCTCCTGGGAATAGGCTTGGCTTGCTATCCCCAACCGCCCCGATTGTTACTAAAAAATTGTAGGAAAAAATACTGAGCAGGGAAGGAGAGGTTAACAAAGCAGGGAAGGGGGGGTGAGTTGACACGTAAATGGAGGAGAGAAGAAGAGAGGAGCGCTTTTTGACAGCAGAGGTGAGGGGTCAGATGTAATCAGAACCTCTGTAATTCCCCTCAGCAAGTCAATTCTCTGTTTGTTTGTTTTTAATATTCTCTCTCCTCCCAACCCGTGTGTGTGTGTGTGTGTGTGATGGAGTTGGGAGGGGGGCAACTGAGTGAGGAGATGAGAGGCCGACTATCAGATGGTGTGTGAGTGTGTGGTTAGCCTACTTGCAGCTCACGGCTTGGTTCTTAGATTAGTTTATGTTTTTTTTGGCTACATTGGAATAAATTGTTGCATTTTTATCTTTGCATGACTGTGTGTGCATGTTTGTGGGAGGGCAGGGGGGTTAAGTAGATGTATTTGGCAAAAAATCTAGAGCTACATGTCTTTTCTCTCTCTTTATTCCCTGTCTCTCTGTCCTACCCCCTCCAACCCTCCCCGTTCTGTGTGTCAATCATTCTTGTTGCCATGGTGATGGTGAGCTATGCATTAACATGGAAATAACACATTAGGTATGCTTGAGTTTGTATGTTTGCCATATGGCATATGTTATGTTTCAACCAACGTGTCCAGTGTCTGTGAGCGGTGATTTAACTCCCTTTTGTGTGTGTATGTGTGTGTGTGTGTGTGTGTGTGTGTGTGTCTGTGTGTGTGTGTGTGTGTGTGTGTGTGTGTATAGGCAGGTAGGCACTAACCCAACTGACTGGCTAAATGCCCGCTTTGCCTCTGCCCCTCTGGATCTCTCTCTCTCTCTCTCTCTCTCTCTCTCTTTCTCTCTCTCTCTCTCTCTCTCTCTTCTCTCTCTCTCTCCCTCTCTCTCCCTCTCTCTCTTGCACACACACACACACACACACACACACACAGCTGTCATTTACACACAACTGACTCCATACCCGCTGGGTAACTATGTCATATGACATATGACCCCTATGCTCACGAGCCACATACGACACACTAACCAGCCTGTTCTCCCAGCTTACACAACTGGTTCATGTGAGCGTATGTGTGTGTGGGGGTGTGTGTGTGTGTGTGTGTGTGTGGAGCAGTCAGAGAGCGTTGTTGAGGAAACAACAGGGTTGATAATTGGACATGTCCTTCGAACACACACAGACATGCACTGTCCCCTCCCTACCGGGGAGCTATAAACATGTAAATGAGAACAACGCTGCTCTCCTCCTATTCCACTCCCTCGTTCCTCCCCTCCATTCCATCACTCATCACTCCGTCCACGCTGCAATCAGCCTCTCCGGGAGAACAGGACATCGTCTGGTCGGGTCTGGCAGGGACACCGGCTGAATGCTTAGGCGAGGAGCTCTGCACGTGATTAACATGCCTGGCGGGGACAGCATGCGGTGGGATGGACAGGAAATTGAAGGACAACTCAACTGTTGGAGTTAGAATCGAATAGAACAGAATAGGGAGTTCCAACGCACTCACAAAAAGTTAAAAAGCCTTTATTATCAGGGTGAGGAAGGGTGATGAAGGCTGTTTGGAAGCCTCAATGTGTAGCTCGTAGCAGTTTTTTAACATGTTCTAGCCTATTTAGTAAGGGTTTTAAACTTCTGGAAAAGTTTAATAGTCTTGTAACTCCTTTTTGAAAAAGCCTTGAAAGTCTTGAAGCCCTTTTTTCTCTGAGTACTTTGTTACCCCCGTTTCCAAAGAGCACCACTGTAGTATGTATTCACACCGTTGAAGCACTCCGTGTACGCAATTGCTAGAATACAACATTATTGTCCAACGTAGGCTGGAAAACAACTTCACCGTCACCTCAAGCACAACGGAAAAACACGTTTAAAAACATCACGACAACGTAATAACATCTCAGTGCAAAACAGTACAGTATGTGAAAGTCACAGATGCCAGTTGTGGAAGAAAATTCAACATGATGTATGGTCACTTCACTGTAACCCTTGGGCCATAACTTACTATACCAGAGGTCTTGTTGTCAGAGTGGCTCCTGGATGTCTCCGAGATGTCCATGGAAGCTCTAACTTAAGAGATAACATGTGTTGCTTATGCTCTACTTTTGGTGACCTGTTCTAATGTCAGCACATTCTGTACGTCCTTGGAAGATACGTAAAGGACTGGTTCAATCTCTTCCTCTTCGAAGAAGTGTATGTAGCCTCCTGCTGTGTGCATCTCTTCCTCTCAAGAGACTCCTTTTAATAAATATATATTCAAGTAAGACGAACCTCTGACTCCAGAACATTTCTCAACAAATGGCCGTTGTTGGCAGGATCCCAATACATGACAAGCTTTGTTGAGGAGGTTGACTCCACTATAGACACAAAGACATCTTGTAGAACTTTTTTCTCTGCTGAAAAACACCAACCTGAGCGGAGTATCTCAAAATTAGATTGGGTGGAGGGTAACAACTGCCACTGCCTTCTGTGTACAGCTGTATTTTATAGGCCACCCAGTTGCTTTTGCAGACGGCCTACTATTTTTCCAGCTGTTTTAAGTAGCCAAATTGATTTTACTTAATTTTGCTCAGATTTCCATATCAGACAGAGGTGAACGCAGTGATGCTCTATATCAGGTTGACACAATCCGTCTATGAAACATCTTGGCTTACGACAATGGTGAGGGAGAGAAAGAGTTAGTCAGCCAGTCAGCCAACCAGTCAGTCAACCTGCTGTCCAACCAGCCAGTCAGTCAGACTGCCTGCCTGTCCCACCTTCAGTGCAGTCAGACTATCAGTCAATCAGGTAGTTTGTCAAACAACATTTCAATCAGTTTAGCCAGTCAGTCATCTATCTCCCTGCTCCTCTGTAATAGGCAGTATTCGACTAAGTAGTGTTGACTAGCTGTGCTAGTAGCAGTGTTGCATCTACACAGAAAAGCCTCCATCAGGATCCATACAACACCAGCAATTGTGGCGTCTGGGAGGTCACGGAAAAGGTAATTTGAACAAAAGAAAATTACACCTTGAAAAAAAAAAAAAGAAAGATCGAGCGGTGAAAAAGAAAAAGCGAGGAGAAAGAAAAGGAGGGAAAAATACATGGTGATTTACGCAAAAGTCCAAATGACAGAGAATTGGCCACAGACACCTGACTGTATTATTATATCACCATCAACAACGCCACGCTGCTCTGCCGGGGGGAAAGACGGCAAGGGGTAGAAAATAAAGGAAAAAAAAAAACGAGTGAAGATCTCTCCGACACAAACAAACCCCCAAACAAGCGTGTTTTCTTTTGGCTCGTGCAGCAGGCGCAAGGCTATCAATTCAACCTCCCTGGGGTTTTTTTAAACGCCACCATTGCTCGGCTCTCATTGTTGTCGTATTGTTTGCCAGGGGCCAGGCGGGGCCAGGCAGAGGAGAGGGTATCAAGAAGAAGAAGGGACAATTTGATGGATGTTTGTTGATATCTAGACCACTAGGGCTCTGATTGCCTAACATTAAACCAGCAATAACAGGCCAATCATCCCACTTACACCTCCACACGCCAAGCAGACGAATTGGATCAAACTGGCTTTTTCTCTCTGTCACTTTCTCACTCATCCTCTCTCTCTCTCTCTCTCTGTCGATCCCTTGCTCTTTTCTCCTCTCTCCTGACATGCTTATTAGCTGATATCGATCCAGGCCGGTCAATTGTCAGCTCCTCTCATCCGCACCGTATTGACGGCATAATCAGGGAGAGAGGAATGGAAGGAGAGACAGAGGGAGCGAGGGAGGGAGGGATGGAGAAGACGATAGGCAGATGAAATTTTCTGTCGGTGGGTAAATTATTGGCTGCTGGCTTGTTGACCCATGGTGAGCTACTCATACCTCCTGGACACACACACACGCATACACACAGAGTGTGCACACTGAGTTATGCCTACACGACACCTGCACACATTAAAGCAACATTATATATATTGTACTATATTTGTTTCTGATGTTTGTGATACTACAGTGGTAGTGTTTACAGTAGATGGTAGTAGAACAAATTTGGCTCGGCTGCAAAGAAGTCAGTCAAACAAGCTAAAGATGGCTGTCATTTCCACATTATTGATTTCCAGCATTGCCAGAAACAAGCCAGCAAGCTTATATACATGAACATGTTTACTTTAGGGGCATCCTGGTGGCTTAGTGGTCTAAGGCACATAACATGCATCGGTGACGTCCTGGGTTTGAACCATGGACCTTTGTCGCATGTCATCCCCCTCTCTCTCCCAACCTTTCCTGTCTCTCTTCACTATCAGCTGTCTAATAAAGGTAAAAACAAAAAACAAATGTACTTGATACATTTCATTAGTCTGCACACCACTGTGTCTACCAAGGTACTTCACTCATTCAACCTTGTGAGTGTAATGGTGTCAAAGGTGGGTTTGGATCTGTCTTGAGGGATCAAAACATTGTCAGGGTTTTAGATGTGTGTGGGGTTGTGTATGTGTGTATGTCTTTGGCAGGATAGTTCCAGTGTTAATTAGAAAAAGAAAGCTCATTTGGGAAGTGGAGAGAGGGAGTGTCACGTCTCATCCGTCCTATATGCCACTTGTGTTGTGACTGTGCCATGGCCCCATGGAGCCTCCCCTGGCTGTCCTGCCTCGCTGCCCAGCTTCAGGGCTCCGTCTCTGGGGACAGGAGCAGCTGGCATGGCCCCTCTCTCGCTGGAGGGCTGGCGCCCATCTCACATTCCCCCCACCCCTGTGCACAAACACACGCACACTTACGCACACACATATGAAGAGAAACACACACACGGCCTCTTCTGCCCATTAAGTTTTAATCAGGCACTTAGCTGGGCATCTGTTACGGCTCTGTCCGCTCGGCGCGTTAAGGACCTGTCGCCGCGGGTTACAAGCCTAACAGATCCGCTGACTGATAGACCCCTGGCCCACTTAGCGCCTGACGTCACCTCTATATCTGCTTGGCCTGAGAAATCTGTCTAACTGCCCAGTTTACCCCTAAATCACAGCATTTCAATTGCATTCATTCAAGGGCATTTCTGTTATATTATCAGTCAGTGCAGTGGGAAAAGAAAAGATGGTAGCAAGAAGGTGTCAAATACAGTATGTTAATTTTGAAGGATGACTGGGGTGGAGGTAAGAAAGAGGCAAGAGGCAAGAAAACTCAAAAAAGAAAGGCAGGTCACAGAAGGATTAGTTTTAACCATAGTGTGTTTACTGAAGGTGTTGTGTGTGTGTTAAAATTGGAAAAGGTAGTAGGCCTAAATGGTTCTATAAATATATAATATACATAAATATTATATAGAGCTGCAATGATTAATCGATTAATCGAATAGTTGTCAACTATCAAATTAATCACCAACTGTTTTGATAATCGATTAATTGGTTTGAGTAATTTTTTAAGAAAAATAAGTCAATTCTCTGATTCCAGCTTCTTAAATGTGAATATTTTCTGGTTTCTTTACTCATGTCAGTAAACTGAATATCTTTGGGTTGTGGACAAAACAAGACATTTGAGGACGTCATCTTGGGCTTTGGGAAACACTGATTGACATTTTTCACCATTTTCTGACATTTTATAGACCAAACAACTAATCGATTAATCGAGAAAATAATCAACAGATTAATCGACAATGAAAATAATCGTTAGTTGCAGCCCTAATATTATATATATTATAGTTTCCATAGGAAGTCAACATAGTGGCCGATGGTTGTCTAATCACAGCTCACCATTCAAACATTCCACCCTGGAGATAATCACGGAGAGGTTGAAACCCAAACCAGGGCATACCAGGAGGAAAAAATCCTTCTCTGAATAGGATGTAATTTGCTGGGAAACCCTGCTGGGCTTCTAAACCTGTGGAGCAACCCACCTGAAGAATGTGACTGTGCCCGCACTGACTATCGTAGGGATTCATGTTGGTGTTGGTGTTCCACTCATTCCCTGCATTTCTACTGCACAACATGCCACAACACACACACACACACACACAGGAACAAGCACTTTTAAAAGCAGATTCACTAACACTGCCACACAGAGGCGCACAATATCACACACCATCATCCACAAATCGGTGTTTATGTGTGTGTGTATTGTGTGTATTTGTGTATTTAGAGGGTAAACATAAAGTAGAGGTAGTACGAGGTAAGGAAGAGGTAAGCTAAAGTGAAGTAGCGTGTGGATAATGAAAGGATACCAATTCACCTGCTAAATGGCACCACTCTTGATTCAAGGTTACTCACTGCAATTAAAAGAGATGCATGGAGATCTGATGGCATCTCTTTTTGTGTGTGTGGGTGGCGGGGGGGAATGCATGCGTATGTGTATGAGCCTCTGGTGCACTATGTGTTTTGTGTGTGAGTGTTTTTTAGAAGTGCGTGTCTATAGGATCTATAAATGTGAGAAAAAGGCCTGCTGTCTCAGGGAGAGATGGAGGGAGCGAGAACGAGAGAGGAAGCGACAGAGAGAGACGTAGAGGGGAGGGAGAGCGTGTCTTGTAGTGTGTGACATACCAGACATACCAGACAAGACATACCAGAGAAAAAGAGTATTAAAGCAACAGGGAGAATAAAGTCAAAGAAGAAAGAGAGCGAGATAGAGAGTGTGAGTTTGAGATGAAAAGAGACAGAAAAAAGTAAAGGTGGAGAGTTAGACTTTGAAGGAGAGAGAAGTAGAAATAGAGAGAGAGATAGATAGAGAGAGAGAGAGAGGCAGTCAGGTCACCTTGGCAGGTTCTCCATCGATCAGAGATAACAACCCGCTCTGTTCCCCGTGTGTACACACACACACACACACACACACACACACACACACGCCCTATTGAGTGAGCAACCTTATTGAATCTGACATGAGGAAGTTGGCAAGTACCATATGGACTGTTTTGTGTGTGTGTGTGTGTGTGTGTGTGTTTGTGCATGCGTATGTGGGTGCATGCACACACTTGGCATGATCCCACAATGTTTCAGAAAGGGCAGTCCTTGCCCCACACCACACAAAAACACACTCTTCACAAACATTGCCTTTCTCTCTCCGTACACTCCATTCACACACATGTCCTATCCCCATCTGTCCTACACACGCACACACACACACACACACACATCCACACACACACACACACACACACACACACACACACACACACACACACACACACACACACACCTTCCCCTGGGTTTTGAGGTGACAGTGACGTTGACAGCTTGAGCACGGGTTGGGTGTTTTTTCTCCGACAAGTAAAATTAGCAGTCTGCCAGCGATTCTTTCTTTCTTTCTTTCTTTCTGTCTGCCCGTCCACTCTCTCTCTCTCTCTCTCTCTCTCTCTTTCGGTGGCTGCTCTGTTCAGTGGCCCGCCACATCGTTTCTCTCCCCTGTCACTGTACACACACACACACACACACACACACACGCCGTTTCTCTCCGCTGTCAGCCTCTCTGTGCCGCCTGACGACTTAATAGCTCCGAGCGAGTGGATTTGAGCACTCCGCCTGTGTGTGTTTACACGCACTTGTCACGCCCGCAATATTCATATGGTGATGAGAAATATTCATTTCTAGGGGGGTGGGGGGGTGGAGGGTGCAGGGTGGTGGGGGCGAGGGGGGAGGAAGGGAGGGGAGGAGGGAGACGGGCGGTATATCCGTCAAAAGAGCTCCGAGCTCCGCGACTCACCCTGCTTTGATGCGCTGCAGCCCTTCTTCTCCGCGATTGTTCAATCTTTCTTCCTCCCCTCTTTCTCGTTCGCTCTCTCTGTCTCTCTCTCTGCCTTTCTCTTTTTCTCTCTTGCTTTCATTCCTTCATATCAGCCTACATTCAGCCTGGGCTAATGCCTCGATAGATCCTGGCATCTATCTGTCCATCCATCCATCCATTCAGTTTTATTTTCAGTCGCTGGTTTCCACCACAGGGCCAGACAGTGCTAGCCAGGTCTTGTCTTTCAGTTTCCCACAAAACTAATGTCATATGATTCTTTTTCATCTTTTTTTTTAACCTTTATTCATCCAGGGACAGTTGACTGAGCATGCTTGCTCTTTTTCAGCAACACCTGGCTTCACATTCATAGTTTCACACATTCACACCTGAGAGCTGCCCAGTATAACCAGTCTTCTCCTGTTGGCTGTGGAAGCACCACAGCTAAACAAATATACTGTAAAAGAAAAACTGAATCAGTTTATTCTTTATTCAATGTTTAGAATAAGCTCCATCATCATAATTACATACTTTATGTACAAACAGTTGTAGCACTGAAACCTGCACTAAAATCAAAGCGGGAACAGACGTGAAACCCAAATCAAATATGCCTACAGCAGCACTGCTATAGTACAAATAACCAAAAAAACAAAAATATTCAGAATGGACCCATGTACTTTCAAGGAAAACTGCTCATTGTTTTGTGTGGCTTCAAATTTCTTTTTCTCCCTGCTGTCACACTTTCTTCTTTCTCTGCTCTCTCTTTCCCTGTTATCTCCTGTGTACTGCCTCAAAAACTCATTATTCAACATGTTCTCATACATTTGTATGATATCTTCCAAAATATGTTTCATTCAGCCACAGCCACATAACCTCACTGTGCTTAAACAACTTCAGTCAAGGTTAAGGCAACAGTTTGGTTGAGGTTAGGGAAAGGTTTTGGTCATGGTTAAATGAGAAAAACTTTAGCTGAAAATGAAAAATTCACTCACAGCAGAGGACTTCTTTGTGTGAGTTGGGAATTGAAACTGGGTAGTCGGTGTTGAAGGCAAGTGTATCCATCCATCCATCACCCTGACCAGAATGCCCTTTCTCTCCATCATGCTGTTTCAATGTGAATCTACTGTCTGTTTCTGTCACATGAGCCCCGCCTCCTGTTTCACTTGTAGGACATCACATGAAATTAGGGTGTGTTACTTTTCATTATTAGAACTATGAATTTGATATGAGATCAGCCTGCATTATTGAACGAGCTCCGCCTTATTTAATCGAATAGGATTAGAGTCCAATCAAACGGAAGGGCATACAGGTGACTTTGTTACTCGTACTTGTAGCTGTTGCCAACTTCAACTTCTATGGGAGGGATTGCAGATTAGTTTTTAATGCTACATTTGTAGGTTCATGTCTTAACAAGCCAGTGCGTACATTCATTCTGGATAGATTAAGAGAACCCGCCATGCAGGGACAGAGAAATAGACGGACAGCAAAATGACGAGGTCTTGAGAGTCAAATGTTGTTGTGTAGTTTCTCTCCTCCTTTCTCTTCCTCCTTTTTCTGTCCTCCATTGTTGTGGGAGCGGCCGGTCTTGGCTGCCACAGGCCCAGGACTTATCTTGACACAGGGAGCAGCAATCACAGAGAGGGAGATTGAGCGCTGTTTATTTTGTGTCAGTGTGTCCGCCGCGACCCGAGGGCCAGAATGCAAACACACACACACACACGCACACAGATTCATTCACAGCCCCGCTCACTCAATCACCCCCGCCTCTGCTTAAAATGAATGGATGATATCTTGCCTTTCACTATTCACATCTCTTCTCTGTTTCTGTCTGTCTGTCTGTCTCTCTCTCTCTCTCTCTCTCTCTCTCTCTCTCTCTCTCTCTCTCCCTCAGCAGTAAGACGCTTAATCTCAATGTCGTTCTGTTTTGTCTGATATGAGGCAGCACCAATGCATTTTTATTCTCTATCTTATATTGTCCTTTTTATTCAAGGCCTTATGTGTGTGTATGTGTGTGTGTGTTTGAGTGTGGGACTGTGTGAGCATGTGCACCTTTGCATGGATATGTGAAAAATGAATTTGGATCTTTGTGTCTGCAAATTTATGCTCTGTGTGTGTGTGTGCGTGTGTGTGTGTGTGTAGACTAATGGCTGCTCCCCGCCTAAAGAGTAAATCATCTCACTAACTAAGCAGCACAATCTGTAACCACTGGTGACCACCAAACCAATGACACGCCTCGCTTACTCTGACTGACAGCTGACATTGTCCCGTCCCCTGCTGGTAACTCGGGGCAACAAATTGGTCTTGTCGGGTGATGATGGGCTGACTGGTGTGTGTGACTGTATGTGTGCGTGTGTGTGTGTGTGTAAGAGAGAGAAAGCGAGACAGAGAGTGGACAGGCAGACAGAAAGAATGAAGAGAGCTTATCCCTCCCACTCAATTACTGACCCTGACTGTGTGTGTGTGTGTGTGTGTGTGTGTGTGCTCGTCCCTCCCTCCCACTCATGTACAGGCTCTGACAGTTGGCTATTGTCTGTCTGCCTCTGTCATTGATGTCACTTACCAAACAGTCCAAGCCAGTCGAGCCCTACCACATCACCCCAAAGAAAGGAAGAAAAAATAAAAACAAAGATTTCATGCTTCTTTTCTATTTTCATGTTTGTGGAATCATTAGCAATATAGTATAATCTAGTTTTTTTTTTTCATCTTGGCAAACTCAAACATTCTTGAGGAAAATGCTGTGACTGAAACCTCTGCTTTCCCCCGTTTCAACAAAATACAGTCTGTTCTGTTCTGAATCTGCTGTGAATTGCTGTATTGCTGTTTGTCATAGTTGAGTGCTAAATCAGAAAATATCACTGTTGGGGCACTCTGACCTCACCTATAATTGCCACAGAGCACCATATCTACTCTGCATTATTTACAATTGAGGCCGGATGGGTGATTGTTGGGAGTTGGAGGAAATGTATCAGATGGAGATATGATGTGACCACACACACACACACACACACACACACGCACACACACACACACACACACACACATACAAACCAAAAAAACAAAAACAAACCCTGAATATCTATAAACCCTGAAATACAGAAGTTTCTTTCTAAGAATTTGAAGAAGTTTGTTTTTGAAAGACAGAATCTTGATCATTATTTGACTTGGCTGATTTCCCCTTTAAAAAGGTAGTAATCAGGTCAGGTGCCAGCCTCTCGTGGGTCACCCATTCCAGAAGGGACCAACACACACGCACAAACTCTCTCTCTCTCACACACACACACACACACACACACACACACACACACACACACACACACAGACACCTCCTGGGAGCCATTTCGATAACTCCCCATCTCCGATATGAAATATTCAACACAACCTTCTGTTCCCAATTACAGTGCCATG
>NW_027280505.1:0-15000 GCF_046629955.1 Centroberyx affinis | reverse complement strand
CCTAGTCTTCTAAATATTTTTGGGATGGCTGAATTGGGGCCAAATTCTATAGTGGAATACAGTTGAACGTTACTTTTAAAACGTTACTTCTTTAAAGTTTGCTCTGCTGATTTCACCGAAAATGTAAAAATTAACAAACAAGCTTTGAAACCAATTCATAACAAAATATGATTATCGACTGCCAACAGAGGCAGACAAAGCAGAGCATGTTGTGAAAATCAGGGTGGGTGAAGTGAACAAGGCACCCCCCCCAAAAAAAAAAAAAAAAATACTATCATACCCCTTGAGCAAGCCATGTAACCCCCAACTGCTCCAGTGGAGTTGCTCAGCGGCTGCTGGACAACAGAGCAAAAGTCCCAGGTGTCAGTGTGTGTGTGTGTGTGTGTGTGTGTGTGTGTGACCCTTCTCCAAGCTATTGGTGTAAATAGGAACGCGTTCATGGTCGCCTTGCCTGGTTAGAGTTAAAACACATTCTACAGGGTGAAAGTCTCTTGATTTGACAATCCGTACCTAAGCTGCAGTCGTCTTCGCATCCAAAACAGCTCTGCCCACCCTTCACCTACCCCCACCTCTTCTTCCTCCGCTCCCTATGGCCCCTCTACCATTCAGTCTCTCCCCCTCTCCCTCTCTTCTCCTCCTCACCTCTCACCACCTCTTCACTGAGATAGAAAATCTGGGTCTCATGTTTAAGGCATCAGTGCAGTTGTTGGGCAGAGTGCTGTGGATGTGATTTCTATCTCTCTCCTCTCTCACCCACTCCCTCTCTCTGTCACTCTCCCTGAATATACCCCCCCCCCTCCCCCCGCCACCAATAGCCGTCACCCTCTTTGAATTTCGATAACTTTGTGGTATACAACTCATAATCTTTCTCTGCACACTCACACACGTGCACACATGTTCACCTGCCACAAAAATAGACACACACACACACACCCACGGGCAGACAAACACGTCCTCACCCAAAACACATACACACACACACACACACACACACACACACACACACACACACCACACTGAGTCATGGCTGAGTGGGTGCAGAAGGAGGGTTGGTTGTGCTATCATCCTGCCTAAGTACAGCCAGATGACGGTGTCACAGGGTTAGAGGCCTATACAAATTATGGTACAGGCCGTATAGATTGCCACATGAAATGGACACTCTAACCCAGGGAGGTGGAACCAATACATCCCAGACCACACCTCTTGTTCACAATTCAATTCCACTTGTTCACATCTGTGTTCATACGTCTGTATTGTTGTATTTCTATTCTTGAACCAGTTTGATTTTTAGATCTGTGGAATGAGGATTTGGCTGGTCGTCACTTCTTTCAAGGGGCTAGTTAGGGTTAGGACTTGGGTTTAAGGTTAAGGAGAATTAGATTAGGTTTAAGGTAAGGTGCAATGATAGAGATAGGTGCCAGAGAGAGAGAGAGAGAGAGAGAGAGAGAGAGACACATGCTGAGAGAGCATGTGTGCAAGCGAATGGATGAGAATTGAAGGGGTAAACAGTTGAATAAACAAAATGGCATCTTTGGTAGGTTTATATGGTAACCATGTGTGTGAGTGTGTATTATTATCATATCATAACATATAACACACTCACCTGTCCACCCTTGTATCATCAAAGCTGACTTAGAATATTACCATTCAGTACATTTGCAGCAAAGCTTAACCTGTAACATACAGACACACACACACACTGATAGACATTTTAATCATCCACTGGTTTACAGACAGTAATTACATTAACTTATGTGCAAGTGCACGCTCACTCAAAGAGAGAGAGACACACACACACACACACCCACACACACACACAGTATATTGGATTATAATTATATATACTGCATGTGTAATTATTGAATTCCTTTCAAATTCAAATTTAAGATAGCATGGACATCGCAAATTATGTGTAGTTTTTCAGCATTGAATAATATTTCATGAAATTTGAAATAAATGAAAGAAATAAATGGAACAATAAAAATGTCATCATAAATAGAACTTCAAAGTGCATCATCGCATATCATGTACTGTACTTGATTTATCTGGTTTGTCCATTTCAAATCGGTTCAGAGAAAATGCAGAAAGGAGAAGGCAGAGAGGGGGCAGAGGGGCAGCCATCTTGTTTTCTCTTGTATTGTTTTCTTTTTTTGTTCTATGATCCGACAAACAAGAACCTCTCATCAACCATTTCCATCTCACCTCTCCTCCTCTCCTCCTTGCACCCTTTTCTCATTTTCTACTCTCTTCTCCCCGTTCCCCACTCCCCTCGCTGCCTCCCCTCTTACCCTCTGACTCTCTACTCGTTTTATCTCACGCTATCACTACCCTCGCCTCTTTCTCCCCTCTTTCTCCACCCTCCTTCTCTCCTCTCCTCCCTCTTTCTCTCCTCCCATCACCCCATTCCCCTGGCTCTCTTTCTCCTGTCCTAATTGTTTATATACATTAACATTCAAGGAACTAGATAGCTTGGTGCAGGTGACACCCTGTAATTTTACATCCTTGCCTTTCTCCAAGGAAGGAGAGAGAGATGCAATCTGTGGCAATCTACGATGTGTGTGTGTGTGTGTCTGTGTGAGTGTGTGTGTGTGTGTGTGTGTGTGCAGCATAATCTGGGGTTGTCACAGGGCCCCATGCCACTCTCCCTATGCTAATCAATGAATGAAGCCCTGCAAAGCTCTCGTCTGCCAGCTAAGCCCCACACCGCAGCGCTGATATGTCTATTAGCCACATGTCAAACTCTGTCTCTGTCTCTCTCTGTCTCTGTCCTCTGTCTCCCTCCCCCTCTTTCTCGCTTCCTCCTCTCTCAATGGATCGCTCTTCCTCTCTGTCGCTGTTTCTCTCTCACTCCCTCTTTCTATTTCTCCCTCCATCCGTCATTCAAATCTCCCTGTAACTGTCACTTCCTTTCTGGTCCTCTCCTCCTGAATACTCTCTCTTTCTACTGGTGGCAACGTGATCCAGGCCCGTTATGCAATAAGAAATATTTAACAGTTTAAAAGTTTGTAAATGAGTGAGAGTGTACATTTTTGTTTCTATCTCCTCTTCATATTTGAATGGAAGATATGATCCATCTCTGTCAGCTTATAAAGATCTTTATTAACAAAATAATGTATGTAGGAAAGTGACAGAGATTGTTGGTCTTCCTGGTGTGTAACGTTACCTGACGTATAGCCTCTAATATTTTATGTGCTAACTTTAGCTCTGGTAGGCTAAACAAGTAAAGTTAGGGTTAGGGTAGGGCTACCTATCCCATCACATCCAAACAGCTGTAGCCACTTAGCTAGCTAGCTTGTCAGAATAAAGCATAATTCCAACATTACTTTTTCCAGACATTTGATTAGAGATTCAATTTGGCATAATGAAATGAATGAAGTCCAAAAAAAAGATAAAAAAATACTATTAAACAAACTCGATCCTTCACCCAAGAACACGGCCATTGAAACGCCCACAAGCAACGACATTTGATAGAGCTGGACAAGGCACCGCCCCATGCTTTGCCCACCATGCGAGATGAGATTCAGGAAGACAGACAGTCACGGAGACAGACATGCTGACAGACAGGTAGAAGGAAGATAAACAGAAAGGAAGACATCTAGGAAAGACCGACATGCGAGCATTAAGACAAAACAACAGACAGGCAGGCAGACATGCAACCAGGCAGACAGACACACGGCCGCCAAGAAGGCAGGCAGACAGCTATACGGGCAGTCAGACAGGCAGTCAGCCCTGGCATTTTGCAGCAGATAAGTAAGCTATCAGAGGAGGGGGATAAATAGCAGAGTAAAGATTGGTCCCGGCCCCCTCGGAGAGGAGCGGGGGGCCACAATGCAGGCGTGGCGGGCAGATAGCCCCCTGCTCTCATTATACGCTGCCTAATCCAAAACGATGTTTACTCAGAGAGAGAGAGAGAGGGGCCGCGCTTATCGAAGCCCCGCACAGTCCTCCAAGCGTGTGTGCGAGTGTGTGTGTGTGTGTGTGTGTGTGTGCGTGCGTGCGTGTTAAAATGAGCCTATTCCAATGGAAAAAGGGATCAGGAGTGTCTCCAAGGCAGACTCTGTTGGCTAGAATGTCGATGCTTATCACACACTGCCTGGCTCTTCTGGTGAAAGGCGAATAGGCTATCTAAACTGCCTATTCACCGCATGTGTATTTACCATACCAGCTAGGCAGAATGATCATTTCATAATTGCTATTATTATTATTAGCATACTGCTATTAAAATGAATAGTTCAAGCTTTTGAGAAGCATGAACTAATCTGATTAATGAGGTGGTCTGAGTCTTTTCAGACCACTCAGAAAGCATTCACCTTTGAGTTTTTGTTATTGAAACATTAGAAGAAGAAATTGATGATATTTGTTCTTTATCTCCGTTGACTTGAATTAGTGTTGCTAACAAATGCTAGCAGCTTCCACTCACAGCTAGAGCGAGGTAAGCACTTAATGGATGGACTGAAAGGATTTGCAGGTCATGATGAATCAGATGGGCCTCCTAAAAACGTGAACTATCCCTTTAATACTGGTGGGCCTTGGTGTTTTTACCTAGTTTTATTGCTAACAACTCTAGTTTCTTGTAGCTGATATAACACTGTCCTTGCTGCAACCAAATCAATATTCAGTGGTGTTATTTATTATAGACGTTAGAATTGTGCACAGTGTTCAGTCTCAGTGCTTAGACTGACTGACTGACTGTTCTGCACTCTTTTATTTGGCAGGTTCTTCAGTTTGTCTTTTTAAAAGGTAACTTTGGCATTTTTCAACCTGGACCCTTTTTTCCCATCTTTTTGTGTCTAAGTAACTAATGGGGACAACAATTTTTGAAATTGGTCCAGTATTGAGTGAGATCGCTTCAGCCGGCAGCCGCGAAACGGGCTGCAATGTAATCCGACGGGGCAAATGCGAAGCGTCAATGTACATACACTAAAAGTGCTTGTTTTTGCCACTGACAGGTTCAGATTGTTATTATAAGTGTCTGACAACATTATGGAAAGGACCCTACAGAGAAATAAAACGTTTTTCTTTACCTTTCGCTTGATCCGGTCTGTTTGTTATTGTGTGTAACCAAATCTTATAGGCTTATAGCCTATTTCACAATAAAGCCTACGCTTAAAAAACAACACACCAGCCTATAGAAAGAGTAAACTACAATGCACCATGTATTTACCAAGCTGCACCTACTATGTGTCCAAGTCTGACTTTGGCTCTGTTAACCGAGACCGGGTCCAACAAGTCGGTCCAACTCTCTAGACAAAACCACAACACAACTTTCAGGGACCATAACAGCCATCCAGCAGGGAGATTACCGGACTACCAAGGCTACTGTTACTACCCCGAGCCCCGGCAGCAGTGTCCTCCACCAGGGAAATGGTCCCTTTACCAGGCGAGCCATCCCGTCGCCTCCCTGCTGCCGTCCTGCTTCTACACCCTGGAGGAAGTTGTTTTTCACGGGGACCCGACTCTCCCACCCTCATTGGAGTGGATCTTCAACCCCAATAATGATTGTTTTCTGTATGGCGGCGCGGTTTATGGCGCTCCTGGTCCGCATTATCACGCCCAAGCGTTTGCTCGAGCCCTTCAGACTTTCCACGGCAGCCCCTCCGCACCCAAGCCGCCCTCCCCACTCCTCTCCCCGGTGGGGCGGAACGGGATCTTACCTACAGATTGTCTAAATAAATAAGTATAATAGGCTAAATAAATATATCATTATATATAGATTATAATAGGAGATTGACTTGGTTACACACAATAACAAACAGACCGGATCAAGCGAAAGGTAAAGAAAAATGTTTTATTTCTCTATAGGGTCCTTTCCATAATGTTGTCAGACACTTACAATAACAATCTGAGCCTGTCAGTGGCAAAAACAAGCACTTTTAGTGGACGTACATTGCAGCCCGTTTCGCGGCTGCCGGCTGAAGCGATCTCGCTCAATACTGGACCAATTTCAAAATTTTTTGTCCCCATTAGTTACTTAGACACAAAAAGTTGGGAAAATACGGTTGAAAAAGGTTGAAAAATACTGAAGTTACCCTTTAAAAGTGAAATAAAAGCAATATTTTAATAATTTCTTTCCAGCAAAACACATAATACAACAACTTAAAGTTTGAGAAGAAAATGTCAGATAAAGATTCATCAAATACTCGAGGGAAGAGTTTACCATCAAGCCCTTGGCCAAATAATCCTTCCTCTTAATGACGTGTTGCTTATGAAAAGTAGTATAACCTACTTGCTTTATATCTTTATCCTCACAAACACTTACTCATAGCCAAGGCCTGTTTGGGACATAGCTGTTTATGGACATGGAAATGTACTCTTCTCAGTTTATGCAGTTTTTAGAGCAAAAAAACAACTGCTTAGATGCATGCATGCATGTGGCATTGATCACAAATGTGGTTAAAGAGCAGTACTGCAAATTCCTACTGTCTTGAAAACCCAACAACTCCAATATTTCTCAACATTTCCCAGATATTAATGATATTTGGCCCACCCACCCAGGTAAATTAACAGCCACCCAGATTGTCCTAGATTTATTTCAGGTGTCAAACTGGCATTTCAAGTCAATATAGTTTACAAAAAACAAAGATTTAATGCTGTCAAGTGCTGAAAATGTGTTACTTAACTAAACAACCAGAAATCATTGTGTCTATAATGCAGTGTATTGTGTTGGTCTGGTCTTATGTTGTATCTTGAGGAGGTAACTCATCACTCGAGAATTTACAGTAGTGTCTGAACAAAGATAGGATAATGAGTTTGCTAAATGAGATGTCAACAAAAATGCAGCCAAAATATAGCCTACTTACACACAGCTGACAAAAGCCCATCATTATTTGAATAGATTGAACGGAGGAATAAAGATCTCCCCTCACCGTAAACTGCCAACCTGTGGAAAACACTGTTGCTGTTTTTCAGTTGTTTATTTACTTGAATTGGGGATATATGTGTATATACATATATATATATATATATAAGAATATATATAAATATGATCTCTTTTGGGCTGAGGGGATTTCATGGTGCTAGAGGTTAACTCTGTCCTGGATATAAGGTTTTCCTCCAACAGCAATCAAATACTGTTGTGTATTATAATGTATATGAACAGTTTTATTCAAAAATTTTGTATATCCATTTTGGAAAACGAACATTTACTGAAGTTTGTCATTTAATATCTAACTAAAATATGGAGGGTCCTGTCTGTAAAAGTGTTATTTTGTTAGCCGGGGATGTAAGTTAACCCCCTGTCCTTTAAAAAATACCTATAATTTTTTTAGTTTTGTGCTGTCATTTTATCGTAGCAGGTGTTACTTTTGTCAAATGGCAGATATCTCACTTTTATTTCCAAAGTGCACACACACACACACACACACACACACACACACGCACACACACACACACACGCTACTAGTTGCAACCATAAACCAGATTCAGCAACCAGCTCTCTGGTGCCTCACTGTGGTGCCATTACTACACACACACACACACACACACACACACACATGCACGCACTTATACTCAGGCACACAATCTTCCAGACTCTCTCTCTTTCTCACGCACACACACACACACACACACACGCACACGCACACATGCACACACTTATACTCATGCACACAGTCGTCTTCACTCTCTCTCTCTCTTTCTCACACAGACACACACACACACACACACACAGAGCTCGGCGGTCTTGTGAACTGTGTGTACCCTGTCTAGGCTGGCCGGGGTAATCCTGGCCTCCACTAAAGTAGCCGTGTGAGAGGACAGATTGTCAGTTGATCATGGCCAGCCGAGAGCCTTATCCCTTATTGGATCGGCCATGGAGGAGGCTTAGGAATTATCTGAGGCCTCGCTTAATGTGGAGACAGATCACCGCCAGAAAGCTACGGAGCCTGCAGACACGCTGGGCCTAAGGGGAGAGAGAGAGACCGTGTGTGTGTGTGAGCAAAACCGAGACAGAGGTGTGTGCATGCGCGTTTGTGTGTATGAGTATATAAGAGAGATAGAGGTGTGAGTGTGTGTGTGTGTGTGTGTGTGCCTGTGTGCGTGCACAAAGCAACATCACGCCCCACTTAACCCCATCTTGACACCTCTCTCTCTCTCATTCTGCCTCCTCGCTTAGTCTACTTTTTCGCCATCCAATCCTCTCCTGTCGTCTCCCTCCTCTTCCTCCTCTCTCCTCTCTTCTTCCCTTTACTTCCCTGCTTTCATTCTTCTCTACCTCTCTTCTCTTCTGCCTCCCTCCCTCTCTCTCTCCTCCTCCTCCTACCTTTGTCCTTCTCCGTCCCCCTCTTTTCTCCTCCCCGCTATCCACTGTAACCCAGCCCATCTTCTGTGCCCCCTCTTTCATTTTTCTTCTCACCTCCCTCCTTCTTATTTCTCTCCCTCCTCATCCCCTTTCTCTTCCACTTCCTTCCTCTCTTTTCCCCTCTCCTTTTCCTTTTTCCTCCCCACCTCCCTCTTCTTGTCCGCTTTCTTTTTCCCGGTTTTCTCTGCTCCTTTCACCCTTTTCCACGTCCTCCTCTTCAGCACCGCGGTTTGTCTTCCTCTCCCCCTGATCTTCTCCTCCTTCTGCTCCTCCTCCTATTCCTCCATCCCTTCCTTTACCCATCCTATCCTCTCCATAGCACTGTACAGCAGTCAGTGATATGCCCCCCCACAGTTCTCAGCAGGAGACCTTACAGGAGCTGATAAAAGACAGGTAGAAACCAACCAACATTTTCTTTTCTGGAGATAAAAGAAACAGAGCTAAATCACTGTTTTCTTTTTTTCCTTTGGTTTTTTTTTTAAACCCCTTTTAAATCCTGGATCTTGTAGTTCATGTTCTGAATGCTTGGTTAAAGAAAACTTTTGACCAGAGCCACATCTCCCAAAGCCCTCTTGTGTAACTGTGAACACAGCGGTTGACATCAGTGATAGGTGCACACACATGCCTGACTGTAAGTTGTAAAACAATATTTCATTTTGGCATAACATTTTCTTAACTCAATATGACTTCAATACCTGGAATAACTTGATTTGCCATCAACTTCTATCATCACTTGCCCCCCGGAGTGTTTGCTCACCACTCAGACTCAACTTTGAAAGATAATTACAAATGCACAAAATTGCTCTTTTGAAGAGGTGATTCCACACTCTGGTTTAGTTGGTTTATGTGTTTAGAAGTATCATTTTAAGACAAGCAGCAGGAAAACAGAAATTAGAAAGTGCCCTCTACTATGCAAATGTAATTTTTCTGATTTTTCTCTAATCTTTGCTTTTTTCTTGTGAAATACTGAAGAGTTTTCAGCCTCTCTGTCTCCTCTGATAATCTAATGAAACAACCTGAAAAGGGAAAATTATTCTTTGGGTGAACTGCCCTCTCCATGTGCAGCCAGTGATGGGGAGTTGAGAACCACTGATCTGCTACATATCTGTATGGGGGTACTTTGGCTGGGAACTCAGTGAGTTAAATCCTATGCATACCTCAAATGGTTCAATCATATCAGACATACTTTTGCAGTGTCTATGTTTTTTACCCAGGAGGTGTGGCGCTGTGCTAAATTTGGAGCAGTATTTAGCTAATTTCATCCCTGCTCATCTGATTACTGACAGCTACTCTTGACAGATTAGCCCTGCCATAAACCCTCTGAAGTTCCCTGGGTCAGGCCTGTTTAACCAGGATATGGGTTTGTAGGGACATGGCATTATACAGTGAGTAGTTGGAACCAAGCAATCTGATTGGTCCTGCAGGCTTTCCACCTATAAGCTTTATTACATACCTGAGAGGGCATGATTTTGATGCAGCTTGGTATGAGGTGCAGCCGAATATTATGGCTTTTACACAGCATCTAAAATTTTGTGTGCCTGAATGAAGAGTTTTCTCCAAAGTAGTACACAAGTACTACAGTGAAAAAAAAAAAAAAAAAATAGAAGAAACCAAGAAAGATCACTACTTTGCTCCCTGGTTACAAAAGTTGGCATAGCAACCAATAGAGCACAGTTTAATGAGAGTCATCAGCACAGTTGGAATGCGTCTTTGACCAATCAGATTGCTTTGCTGAAATGGTTATACACAGTATGAGTTTGTAAAACACACCAGGCAGTTCTTAAGGAGTGGTTTCTTAAGCTAACAAGGAATCAAGAAAAAGGACACAACGCACTGCTTGCAATACTCACACCACATATTTCTCAAACTATTTCACAATGTCTCAACCCTATATGTCTCCATCAGGTGTCTGCCGTAAGAAGAAACATGTATCCATTTAAAATCAATCAATGACTTCACTTCCTGGCATAGAAATTTGGTCAGATTACTCAGATATAATAAAAACAAATAACTAAATCACAGCATTCAATCCCAAAGCATTGAGGAATATCATACAATGGGGCAGAAAAGTGAGCAATCAATATTATGTGTGTGAGTGCAGAGCCATAACCGTATGGGGGTAACACCATTGACAGTGTTTAGTGCCAGGGTCCAGGGACTAACTCTATATTAAACACACACACACACACACACACCCACACACACACATACACCTACACTGCTTCCTTTCCTCATCTAGTAATTGAAGGTGAGAAATAATTTCATTATCCTCAGGAAGAGTAATCTGCTCTCTACTCCTGATCTCTTCATTTCCTACAGTGCACCTCAACCTGGGAGACACACACACACAAACAGGCGCCACGTACTTATCACACACATGTGCGCGCACACACAAACACACGCTTCCTATCACCCTGGGCTGTTAATGTTATTGGAGTTGGGGATTAACCATCAGATTCACATATGCTTTACAAAGCTTTATTACTTAGTGCTGTCTGTCTTGCTCTCTTTTGCACACACATGTGCGTGTACACACACACACACACACACACAGAAACTCAGACACAACTTTGTATGAAAGGAGAGTGAGTTAGTTTAGGTGTGTGGGCCCCAGTTAGCGGACAGAGACAGGCCCTCAGCAGCAGAAGGCTTACATTACTGTGACTGGACTTGACTATAGGGCCCGGTGTTATCTGGAAATCACAGATGGCCTTGAGGAATCTGGGTTTAACAAGTACAGATGTTGTACAGTCCCATGATGTGTGTGTAGAAACTGGGGAAGGACACGACTAGAAAGAAGGGCAGAAGAAGGCAGACACCATTTAGGAAGAGTCCCCAACATCTATTCTAAAGGATGAGAGGCAGAGGCTGAAGATGCTCCGTAGCGGCATCAACTCACCATAGAGGAGGTGGCAGGTGTTGCCTAAGGTGGAGTTCAGTTTAGTCCTCATCCTCCCTTCTGCTACTGCATCCAGAGTGTCCAACGCTCTGCCCTACAACAGAGACAGCCTTTTAATCAGTTTGATACTCCTGCATCCCATGCCTTGATGTTGCCTCCCCAGCATATTATCCACAGAGAACAGTGCACTGGCCACAACTGATTGATAGAACATATTGAGTAGTGTTGAAAGACCTGAGCCTCCTCCAGAAGAGTCAATCTACTCTGCCCTCTCTTGTACAGTGCCTCTGTGTTATTCCTCAAGTCCAGTTTGTTGTTGATGTGAACTCCCAGGTACTTGTAGGTAGGGCTGGGCGATATTGACATCAAATATCACAATGTTTTAGACCAAATACCTCGATATCGATAATATGACAATATTTTGGTATATGAAATAAGTAATGTGGATATGATGAGCAGGTAAAGCCAATCGTTTTTCGTTGTATCACTTTACTGTAATGCAGCCTTTAAGACCAGGAAGAAGTAACATTCAAGTTATTTCAAAATATTACCATAACCAAAATCCCAGACGATATCTAGTCTCATATCACGATATTGATATTATACGAAATATCGCCCAGCCCTACTTGTAGGATTGTATCTCTGGTGACAGGTGTCAGTGGTTTCCTGCTCCATCGGATGTCCGTTACCAGCTCCTTCGTCTTACTGACGTTGAGCTGCTGATGGCTGTCGAAGCTCTCCACCAGAGAGCTCTCCTCCTCATTTCAAACAGTGATGCATCCCACGATAGGGCAGTCATCAGAGATCTGGAGGTGGCAAGACCCAGAGTTAAATCTGAAGTGTGAACAGAGAGTGAACAGGAAAGGTGATAGTACAGTCTGAATCATGTGGAGTTATTGAGGTAAGATGCCACGATTATATGGGCAATATTTCACTACATAGGCCTATATTTCACTGTATTTACTATGGCTGCTGTGGTAGAGAATTGATTTCCATGCATCAGAGCAACAACTGTTGAAGAGTAGGAGCTTGTACTGTACCTGCACTGATCCCATTCAATTCAAACTTCAAGTCAAACACAAGGAAAAGTGTCAGTTGTCCTGATTAAACACACACTTATTGTGGATAAAAACAGCTAGGATTAATAAAAACCCAAATCCAGAAAAAATAACATGAAAAAACATTTGAGATAGGGCCCAACTATTACTCTCCCAGCATGCCATTTCTCCACTGACCGATGTGCCAATATATAAACTTTTTCCCCACTATGTGACAAGTGGCTAGATGAAGTGAAATAGCAGACAGAAGTTTGAAATGTCACCTTTTAAAGTCTTACATGTCTTGATGCTCTCCAAATACACAGCACAGCTACTCTGGCTGGCATTGTTTGTGTGTGTGTGTGTGTGTGTGTGTGTGTGCGTGTGCGTGTGTGTGTGTGTACGTGCATGCTACCAGGCCAAGCTGTAGCAAGCCTGTTTTTTTAATGGGGAATAGGAATATTTGGACGTTTTATCAATAGGCATTATTAAATCCTGCTTGCTTGAGCTAATCTTGGCGGACCGGAGCGGGAGAGGGAGAGAGAGAGAGAGAGAGAGAGAGAGGGAGGGAGAGAGAGACAGATAGACACAGAGAGGGAGAGTGAGAGAGCAGTGATGTCTGCCCCATGAGGTGAAGAGAGACCGCCTGTAAGCCGCTTATTATATCGACTACCGCCTTTTCTCTCTCCTCCTCTGCCCTCCCCTCCCTCCCTCCCTCCCTCCCTAGTTTTCTCTCGCTACCTCGCTCATTTTCTATCTCTGTCTCCCTCCCGCACTCGCTTTCTCCAACTCATTCTATATCCCCTCATTCTCTCTTCTCAACACTCTCTAACTCCTTCATATAATCACACACACACACACACGCAAATGCATATTTGCACACACACACGCGCGCACACACAAACAGCGCCAAGCAGAACCTTCTTGTTCAAAGCCAGAAGCAAAAGCTGAAGTTTTATTCAAATGAATGTTTACTTCTTCTACTGCCAAGAGGTGTGTGTTTGTCTGTGTGTGTATGTGTGTGTGTCGAGAGAGAGAGCGAGAGAATAGCACTGAGTACGCAAGTGTGTGTGTGTGTGTTACACGCACGGCAGAAGGAGAAGGGCTGACAGTAGGTGATAAGCCAGACAGGCCTGCACGCTGTGATTATCACCCACCGGACCCCCTGTCACACACACGCACACACACACACACACACACCCTTGCATACACAGTGCCCATTGAGAGAGTGTGTTGCGAGGATTTAGGATAGACAGACGGACAGACAGACAAACAGAGACACAGAAGCCTTGGATCACAGGCAAGGTGGAAATCACAAGAGAAGGAAATGCACACAGAGTGGGAAACACACTGCATGCAATACGTTACACAGAATATGCGCTCATTGTTTGTTTTTATCCTGTTTTTACACTTATATTAAGGCAGTCTGGTGTTGAGACGCTGGAATCAAAGTGACTTCTCACATTAGAGACACAAGATGAATAACTGCAAATGAATATCTGTGGGTTGAATGGATAAATATCAGTCAGTTCTTGTAATCATGTCTCTCTCTCTCTCTCTTTATTTCTGTCTCCCCTCTCTCTCTGTCTAGGTGTGTGGCCATCTGAAGAGGTGATGGCTCATTACTGTCTGAAGAAACGTCACATGTTCAAGTGAGTTCTTCCTCTCTTCTCCCCCCCCCACCCACACACACCCCATCATCAAACGACTGCGCTAACAATTGTTACGACCCCGGCAACAGCTTCCAGTGCATCATAAGCCAAATTGCTTCACAAGGCAGAAGAGGAGTAACCGCTGACAGCTCAGTTTCTTTTAAATATGCTGTTTGAATGCTGTACTTGAACGCTATGCTATGTGTAGCGTTTTAACATCAATAAATCATGACCGCATTCATTTTGAGACATTACGTAAGCAAAATTTTGAGACCGTTGAAACATAGTGAGATAAAGGCTACCTTTTTTCTTAACCACAGATACAGTTGTTTACAGTAATTATACCAATGTATCACAATTAATTTGACAGTGATGTATCGATTTTTAAAAATGCTACACATAGCACCACAAAAATGATCCTATTTAACTTGCTAACCTACAATATGAATGTATTTTAGCTTCATATCAAATTAGTCCAATTATTCAATGTTTAATTCTTGAACACCACCACTTGCTCCAAACTCTCCCATTTAAATCTGACAGCGACCTCCAGTACAAGCTTGGTCCCGGTTAGACCTAGACCTTACTGGTGTCATTCTGTACCGTTCCATGCCATGCTGTGCTGTGCTGCTCTTTCCCCCGCTCTGCTCTGCTCTGCTCTGCTCCGCTGAGCACCGGCCTGCCCCGCGGCACACAGGGCTGAAAAGCGTCCAGGCACCTTTGATTTCCACTCAAGGCGGAACGTCACCCTTTGATTTCCTGTTTTAACATTCAAGAGGCGGGAAGCGAGGAAGAGAGGGGTATTGATCAGAGCAGCGCAGTGAAGGTCAGCTGGAGAGGGAGGGAGGCAGGGAGGGATGAAAGGGGAAAGAGGTAGAGATGGAGGGGAAGGGGAGATGAAAGGAGGAAGAGGAAAGAAAGATGGGTAGGATGAGGCCTGTGTGTGTGTGTGTGTGTGTGTGTGTGTGTGTTTTCTCAGATTTCCTGCTGATTGTGCTTGTGCTTCTCTGTGTTCAGTATTCAACCTCCAGGTTGATGGTTGAATTGATATTTCTACCCTGCTGTGTGTACTGTGGATGTGTATGTGTGTGTGCATGTGTTTGTATGTGTACA